>NW_019416220.1:517938-767938 GCF_000390285.2 Anoplophora glabripennis | reverse complement strand
GTGATTTACGCACCAAGGCGTAAAATGGGTTACTTTACGATTATGTACATTGAATAACTTTTCACAGAAAACGTTATAGTTTAATTTAGAACTTTTCGGTTGTGGATAACTGCCTATAAATTTTCTAGAGAGTTTCGTGTTTGGATTGCTGTGTCTACGAACCTTCCTATTCTTTCTAGAAATACTTTAGTCATGTTCTAAACGACGATATGAATACGCTACAAAATCACACTGTTTGAAATAGTTCTAACTGAAAATAAATTGCATTATAAACGATTTATTTTACACACCAGTGCGTAATGTACTTCATTTTACATCTTAGTGCGTAAATCACTTCATTTATATATCAAGGCGTATGTTGTCTAATATGAAATATGATATTAAGGTAATTATTAAGTATTTCTAACATGCATCAGCAACCAGTAGTATTATTAAGAAAAGAATTTACGGGGTACGTACTTTACGCATAGTTGTAGAATGCCAACCGGGGAAGAATTACTTGTCTACCTCAATCGCCTGTACGTTGTCACCGCTTCCGTGGCGATGTTGAAGTGAAATAATTTTTATGACGTCTCCCTTTATTCAGCCACTGTATATGAAGCATAAATACCAGCGGCTGACTTATGACGTCGGTGAAAAAAGAATAAACCAATTTTATGGACAATCTAGGGAGCTAATGAACTTAGGAGAAGCAGATGTAACTAAAGGGGCTTAGGAATATTTATTACGGATAGTAGTTAGACCCTTAAATGAAAGCTGCGGAACGTGGTTAAAATAGCTACATAAAAAACCAGGAAAAGACGATATCCTGGAGTAGATAAAATTGATTATCGATTGACGTTTACAGGGTGCTAATAATAAATTTGTGCTCGAGTGGATCGAGAAGTTTTCTTATAACTTTATTTCACGCTAAAGATTTGAGGCCCTTAGAAAATAAAATTCCAGCGAACTTAAATCTGCGATATGAAGGGGTTGTGACATCGATTTCTGGTATAATAAAGATTACTCATTATATCTCATTCGACATAATATGTGTTAGGTCTATACATATTAATGATTAAAAAAGGCGTCTTAAGGTTTTTCGGTACAGTGAGTTTTTTGTAAGGAAAATTTGCTTCAGTAGTAGTTTTCGTTTAGGGCGAGGAATAATACTGCCAATATCTAAAACACGCATCAATTGACCTAGATGAATATTTTTGCATAAAATTTGGGTGACTTCATATGATCAAATAGAAAGAATTATTTGTATATAACAAGACCGAAGTGCTTTTTATTCCCACTAGATTAAAATATTCGCAGGGATATAATATAGTACTGATTACAATTGGAGATATAAATCATCTATAAATTTGTTTGAATGATGTATTTAAATTTTTTTTTGAGTAACACTGACAATAATGAGGAAACTGACAAGGGCTGTCGGTGAAATCTAGTCTGAGTGGCTGACCGACTTTTGAAATTACCTTCTCATGAGAGACTCGACTAACACATGAGGACACAGGAGGAAAGTATTTCACATAAATCTGGAGATTCGTGAAAAATGGTCTATTCTAAGCGTTTTCCGCAAGGACCTTCAGAAGCTATTTGTTAATATACAAGATGTCCAGAAAGCCACATTTGCCAAGTAGAAATATAGGGCCACTATCAAGATCCCACTGACAACCGGCCGTGAATATGCGGATTTATATATGCCGAAAAAATAGACTTTTCGTCCGTCTGCATTCCATTGTTAGTTTAACGGACATCCTCATTTGTTTTAAGCATATCAGAGATAACTTTCCCGTGCAAAAATCGAAGGCTGCTTGATTATTCGAGCGAACTCAAATGGAAATGTCATTTTTCACGTGCCCCATCTCCCAGCGCTAGCGTGTGCAGAAAGGGGATATAATTATTTGTAGGGGCAATTAAAAGTGCTAGAAGTAGTAAGTAAAGGAATAATTTTTATAAATTTATTTTAAAAGCCCATAGCACACCCATTTATCCACATATTTTTTCTATTGCCGTATTTAAAATACCACTTTTATGTACGTTGTATATTACTGAAGCACTTTATTTGCTAGTGTGTAAAACAAGATATTCTACGCACCTTTGAGTAAAATGCAGTATTTTATGCCCCAGTGCGTTAAAAGAAGTACTTTCCACATATTTGTGTAAAAAAACGAAGTGGGCTGCAAAGCGTAAAGTGAAGCACATTACGCCCTAGTGCGTAAAATGAATCACCCTACGCGGTAAAGTGAAAAATATCAATACATTTTATATGCCAGGTCGTAAAATGTAATGGTGTACGGCGGGTTCCGCACCATTTCGTCAGTAGTTAGTGACATTAAGTGATTTACGCACTAAGACGTAAAGTACTTTACGCACGAATATGTACAATGGAGCACTTTACACGTAACCGTCATAGTTTAATTTAGAACTTTTCGGTTGTGGATGCTACGTTAGTAATTAGTACGCATAATAAAATATTTTTATACTAATGAAGTACTTTACGCAATAATGCGTAAATGATGTAATAACATATCTCCTTACGCCTTGATACGTACTTTAAGTGATTTACGCATTAAGGCGTAAGTAAAGCGCACGAATATGTACAATGGAGTACTTTACGTGTAAACATTATAGTTTAATTTAGAACTTTTCGGTTGTGGATGCTGCGTTAGTAGTTAGTGCGCGTAATAAAATACTTTTACACTAATGAAACACAAATATTGTAATAACATATCTCTTTACGCATGGACACGTACATTAAGTGATTTACGCATTAATGCGTAAAGTACTTTACGCAAGAATGTACAATGGAGCACTTTACGCTTAAAAGTTATAGTTTAATCTAGAACTTTTCGGTTGTGGATGCTGTATAACATTACCTATAATTTGCTCGAGAGTTTTCGACTACCTTATACAATAAGAGACTTACACAGGAAATGATAAACATGGAGCACGTTGTCATTATTTAAGTCTCCCACAAATAAACCCTTCCTAACTTTATTTCAACCCTTTTAATACAATGTTTATCCTTAAATTGATTATCCAAGCGTCGTCTCGGGCTATATTTGGGGGTTAGAATTAGACTGGATTTGGATTTGTCCAAAAAATTTGAATAATTACGGCATTAAGTATCTGTTTACCCTCAAGTTAGGTTTTTAATTTGACGAAAGCCTCTTTAACGGCTCAGCAACTGATGAGAATTTGCATAAAGTATGAACAAACAAACACAAATTCTTTTCTGAATCAATTTTGTACCTACGAAGAATATTCGTTATTTTATACAGTGTGTTTGTAGTTTTAGCTTAAAAGTCTTACTAGAGTATACAATTATTTTCTGAGGCGTTGAAATTTCGAAAAAATTACAATATCAAAAAATATTGTGAAAGGTACTTTTACACAAAATTATTTGCTTATTTTAAATAACACTGTTGCCATTTTAAAATATTATATTTATTATAAAACTTTTTGTTTTAATATTTTCAGTGTTCAAAGTTTCGAAAGAATAACGACATAATTTTTATAAGACATCCTGACTTGCTGTGCATGTGGGGCAGAGTCGGTAAATATCAAGAGCGGTGGACTAATCCATAACCATTCATGACTGAAAAGCACCTTTTTTAATATATCGGCAGTTTCCCCCTGACGGAAGTGTTCTTGAAAAGACCTAAATGATATTTGACCTACAAATGTGAAAAAACTACATCTGCCCTTCCTTAAATCTCTTGAAGAACCGACCGATCATCTATCAATTAAATTGTCCCTAGCAAACAGATTTATAGCTGCCATTTTGCAATATCGGTAGCGGAATATTGATTGACAGAGTAAATGATGACATCTCCACGTTAAACCATAAAGAAAATAAATATTCTTTCTATTACAGTGTATGCTAATTTATATTTTTTGTAGTAGTGAGAGTAAATGTATATTTTATACACTAAAACGAATAATAAATTATTTATATTTTAATTTGTTACACTGAGAGTCGAACAGTAATAATTTAATATAATTAAATTGTTAAAGTACATTATATGACTTTAATCTAGACGATTTTTAACGAAATTTGATTCAAGTACTTATTCATTTTAAAATAACAGCAACGGTTGCAAATATATGCAGAAAAATAACCAACATACTGTTAAATTTCATTTTAAGCGCTAGTGCACAATGAAAGACTTTGAGCAATAGTGTACAGACCTTTATAATGTAATATGAATTCTGGGATGCCACAATGCTCAAATTTGGGCCCTCTTCTGTTCCCTGGTTTCATAAACGATATTATAGGGGTATAGGGTTCTTGGGTTTTTGGGGCTAAGATAATTTCTGATAAAGGGTTACAGGGTTATAGGGTTACTTTAGTCTTAAGTATTTCCAGTGGCTGGGTGGTAAGCCTGTTGGAAATAAGTGACTTTGTTAAAAGGAACTAGCTGCTTAGGCATTAGTGCGTAAAACGAAGTACTTTAGGCACTAGTACGTAAAACGAAGTACTTTAGACACTAGTGCGTAAAATGATGTACTTTAGATACTAGTGCGTAAAATAATGTACTTTAGATACCAATGCGTAAATCGAAGTACTTTAGACAACAGTGCGTAAAACGAAGTACTCTAGATACTAGTGCGTAAAACGAAGTACTCTAGATACTAGTGCGTAAAACGAAGCGCTTTAGACACTAGAGCGTAAAATAATATACTTTAGATACTAGTGCGTAAAACCAAGTCCTTTAGACACTAGTGCGTAAATCGCAGTACTTTAGACAGTAGTGCGTAAAACAAAAGATTTTGAGCACTAACGTGTAAAACGAAAGATTTAAGTCACTAGCGTAAAATAAAACACTTTAGGCATTAATGCGTAAAATACGACACTCATCAAATTTTAATACCTATGGCACTGTGAAACTGTAGGGTGCCTAGAAAATATTATAATGTAGACAAGACGAAATTGATAATTTATTGGACGTTACGGTCGTAGCAAATCGTTTTGATTAGAATGCCGGATCTATAAGCAAGAAATGCTCGGTATTTTATAAATATATAAAGCTAATTTGAAATGGCCAAAGTGGTTGTAACTGAATTCTAATGGAATGGGGAATGGCAACCTGATTGCGGGCTTAGTGACTTACAGGTAGGGGCCAGTTAAGTCTAATTGGTTTGTCAGTAATTGGACCAGTAATGCTGAACAGTCGACTGGATCAAGATAGCTTTGCCTTCCCCGATTCTCTTTCACTTATCTTTTCAGGGGTAATGAGGTATGTGATGCGGCACTCGGATCAGATACATGAAAAAAACAGTGGCGGGGGCCGGCCCCCTCATTAAATCAGTCACGGGTGTAATACGTTGGCAATTTTTAACTTTGAACATCAAATACTACAAATCGTTTTGGAATTACCGGATGGATTTCGGCGTGCTGATGAGGGACGATAACGCCGGAATGTATCAATTAGTGATCTGTTCAATTGCTTCGCCACGCGAAATGTTCCCTTTATACGGAGTGTTTGAGGGATAGTGTAATACTTAGTAATTATAAACACTATTGTAAACCTCAGTATTGTTTTTCGCTTGTATTCCCATAAATTTGCAAAAGCAATACGCGAAACAACGAACAGTTCCCACCGTCATTTTCCTATAACAGATAATGACTGACAAATTATAATGACGCGTATAAGTGAACTGCACAATTAAAATTTTAATGGGAACATGTATGCGGATAAACGTCGCCCATACATTGTTTTGCGCGAATTATGCAACAATAAATTTCTATACTATCAGATTAGGACTGCGGTTCTATAATGCAGCGAAAATGACAACGCGTCGTATCGATACGTCGAACAAGTAGTTTGGTGTAACTGGTCAGATTTCTAGTTAATGTGTTAATTTGTTGAAAAGAAATCGAAAGATTGGCGAGGTTTTTTACAGTCAGGTAAAGACATTACACAAGCGTAGACATTCAAATCATCACCGTGCAGTAAAAGTTAACATTAAATTTATTCTCCATATCATTAATGAAAAGACTAAAACACAGTAGGCTAAGTACTGAACCCCGAGGCACTTCTGAAGTTTGATTGAATATATCAGCAATAGTTCAATAGTAGGAGTTTAAAAAGTAGCAGTGCAATGGCATTAACTTTATCCTGTGTATTAGATTAGTAAAAAAAAATATATAAATATTAGTAAAATGGTGCATGTACAAGTAGGAATAAGTACTTAGCACAAGGTTGCATACTATGACACAAATAAATTTTGCTTTACGCACTAGTGCATTACTCCATTTTAAACACTGGTACCTCAACGTAGTACGGTAATAAAATGATTGATTACACAGCCCCTCAAAAAAAAGTGGGAGGTGTGAAAGACAAAACCGTGGGTTTAGGTCAGTTGAAGGTCAAATGTAGAGAAACAATTGCCAACAAAGTAAATCCACATGTCTATACGTTTTTGGGGTCGCTGAATTCGAATTCGGTGTCTGTTTGATACGAGTAACACACGACACGATTAACATTTAATTGACAAATAAAATTAAAGAAAGAATGACTCTCGAGTTAATTGTTTTGACTTTGCCACCACTCTCATGAGTTAAATAGGTACTGTTTGAATAAAATTTAATGTTCAACTGTCCAGATTCTTCAATAAGCTCCAAGTAGTGACAGTAGCACACGAGAAAGATTTATATGCGCAATGATGACAGTTAAGAAACAACTCATTTTAACGCGAGCGATAGACGTGCTGATACGTAAAAACGACCAGACGTTACATTTGAAAGTGAGGAGAAATTTGTACTAGTGATTAAGAAGTTTGAAATTCCTTCTTGTGCAAAGGTCTGGCAAATCCGTAACAAGTTAATGAGACACCCGAGAGCTTTGTTAGACGACGATAGTAATGAGTCGTATGTGATTTAAAAACTTGAATAAATTTGGCGCAATCCTTGGGGCAAAGTTGTTTTTGCAGCTAGAAGAGTGAAGGGATGTGATGCATTACGTCAAATCCAGCACCAGAGAGCTGGTAGCTCGGAATGGATGTGAATGCTACACTATTCCCTAGCAAATTATAAAGATTTATAGACATGTAAGTTAGACAAGGCGCAAAACTAAAATGGATCTACCTCTCTGGCCCATAAATTTCCTCCAAATTTACTAATGTGACACACCCCGCACTTTCGACAACATTCTTTGCTCATTAAATTGTTTAATGAAAACCAACTCCGACAAATTACTTGTCGAAGTTCCAGTCGATAATAAAACAAATTTATTGCCAACCTAAGTGTTTCAGCTTTTACTATGGTCAGTTTTGTAGCGGCACAGCGACATTATATTATTTTTCTCGTAAAACTGCTGAAGTTACGATTTTTTCACAACTTGTTTAATCACCCGCTTTATGGATACTAAATTTTAAAATTACTCAGCTATGGAATATTTCTCAGCATATTCCGTCTTAAAATTCTGAAAGCTCGCGTAATTTACCCCAAACTCATTATAATTACTTAATTTTCTTCGAATATACAGTATGAAGTACATAATGTACTTATTTCATTTTACGCTTTAGCGCCTAGGACATAGCACTAGTATTTAACATTTGTACATTACGCACTAACGCGGGGAAATTAGATATTACGCACTGTACAGTGTGAGTAACGCTAGTACTTTACGCACAATAGTGGAAAACAATACGTCGTCACGTTAATACATTCCAAAAAGAATGGGGAACATTAACGTACGTACTGTTCTATTAGTAAACTTGAATCATAATGTTCGTTAGTGATACAAAACGACAAATTGACGTTTTTAATTAGAAAATCATGTGAAAAAGGGTGTAATACCTGTTTTTATTTGATTGGGCATTTCCACCACACACAAAAAAGTAAGTATCAGTCAAGCGATTGATCTTATAAATTTAATTTTAGATAGTATTGTGGGTACACATGTCTGCAAGTGACCCATCTTAAGTATCACATTAAGAGCACCAGCCTGACGCTGGACCAGTCTAACAGTTGCAAGCTACAAAGAATAGACGAAAATCTGCACGTGGGACATAAACACTATGGTTCCCGAAAAGGGGCCTCGGCAGATTGGCACCAGGGACTAGATACATATACCTGCGAGTGACTCCACACCCATACGCTTTGTTTTCAATAAAAATACTTTTTTATTTTACCGTTGAGAGAGAGTTTCATTTTCCTGCACACCGAAAGCAACCCTCTGCATATTTTACGCACTGTAGAGTGTGCGTAACGTTAGTACTTTACGCACAATAATAGAAAACTTATTTCTTTTGGGAAATTCTCTGAATTGAAGAGATGGTAATACTTGTTTTTATGTTATGGTATCTCACATAAGAAAATAATTAATAAATACCCAACCAGAAAAAAAAAGCTGAAAGAGTGACGAACAAATAATTGGAGACAATATAAGTAATACTTGGTTCTAAGGTTCTATTTTGACTTCAGTAGTTCCGATTATTTTTAATTATACTCCCTTCCTCATCCAAGTTACTATGAAATATAAAAAATATAGTATAAGTTCATTTTTCTGCAAAATTAATTATATATGTTTCAGGAGACGATAGTTTTAATTTAAATTCGTAAAAAACATTTGTAGGTTGATTTTAGAATGCAATCGAAATCGGCGTAAATCTGTTTTAAAACCCCAGTGCAAGTTGATGAACAAGAAAAGTCACATTTAAACCGTACCTGTCCATCAGGGTATTCTCCGGGTAAGCCATGGAATGAAAGAGATATTCCGCTTCAATAGAACTTGAAATATTATAAATCCGAGATCCTTTTCCAGTCATTCACATAATGGAAAGTGTAGCGAATTTGTAGTATCACTAAACACAAATAATAACTTAAATTTCGAAACATACCCTATGTACATTTCTCACGAAATTCTAAAGTGTCATCATCAAAATTTGAATGTAACATAATGTACGAGTGTCGTTCTTTTTGTAATAAGTGTACCCCTCATTTTTACCGTTTGGAGAAGTTCGAATGTTTTTACTGAGTGGTAAAATACAATTCCGGGTTTTAAATTAATTTATAAGATGTGTTTTCCAGTTTATATGCGTTGGAAAGGTCGTTTTTGGGAATAAAATGGCATCAATTTCAAAGCAGTCCCAAAGGTTTTATTCTCTGTTAGTAATAAGTCTCTTTTTCTTGCTCTTTATGTTGACTGTTAATTTAGTTTGTAACAAGGGAATAACTTCATTCGTTGCTTTAAAATGGAAAAATACAGACGCAAAAATTATGATGTACAAACCGACTGTTTGTACATCATAAAAACTATAACAGGGCCCCTTTAAGATATATTTTTTATGTTTTCGCAGTCTTTGCATACGAGTCATGTTTCAGGAAGATGCGATTTAAATATTTTCACTTCCTTTAACTGCTTTAATTTCACTGTTGAAAGTAACTTTCCACTTGGTCCCAAAGGTAAATATGAAGTTACCCCCGGTGGGGATCATAACTACAATTTAAATCCCACTTCTGACGGCGAATAGTTTCCAGCCAGACATCACGGAAAGAGTTTAAAACGCATTAAATACCGGCTGTGATTTTAGAAGTTTTTTTTTAAATTTTCTCATTTAATTGAAGTTAATTTTATTGCCACACCCCGAACAAAATCACGAGTTGAAACCATGAAAGACATTCTGTGATTATGAGATTTGAATTGTCTTTCTGCTGTACCTTGTTTGTCATCTCATTCGAAACATAAGTAAAATTTTACATTGTTTCCTAATAGGATGTAGATCAAACAGATCTTGTGTTGATTTTGCGATATTCTGACTTAACACTCGGTATACGATTTTTTGGATTGTTTCTCATGTTATGGCCGTGGCTTAGCCTAAAGTGCCTACTATTTGTCCTTTCAAATCAAACCTGAGGCAACCCAACGACATGAAGAGATCACGCCGTTTTTAATTCATTTCGGGGATAAGCCACCCCAATATGTTTTTAAAGGCATCAAAATGCTAATTAGACGCTGTGGAAAGTGTATCCAAACAGAGAGATTATGCCGAAAAATAAATACAGATATATTATTTTATCTCCCAGAGACCAAACATTTTCAGAGATTTATGTATATGTACAGGGTGTTCGTCAATTTTTAGCCTTGATAAGAAATTAAAACGTTTTTTAATTTTTCGTGATAATTTTTTTATTGCTGTGCGTAAAATATGTACTTTCCACACGGTATACACTACTGCACTTGTGCAGAAATTGTATTATTTTTCGCTCCACAGCGTGACTTAATTTTGATAATAAATACCTGTCATTAATGTCCAAAACGTTTAACATCCAGTTACAGGAAATTTTTAAAAATTAATAAAATCACTAATTTTATCTATGCTTTTTATAGGTACTCACTATTTGTTTAATTTTTATCTTTATAACAGAAAGATCTTAATATCTGCCAAAGAAATGTTATACAGGGTGTAAGAAGTTTGACTGCCATTATTTATTAACAGTTTTCAAAATACAGCGAGTATAAATATTGGGGACTTGTCCTATGGAATAACAAAAATGTATACAACTATTATTGTGAAACATTTAGTAAATTTCAAGACAATTGTTTTCCAGTTTTTAAATAAATAAAACAAAATGTATCGATTTTATAGTACGAGGATAGCGTTGTGCTTAAATTTTAGTAATTATGAATCTCTTAAAACAGGAATTTCTATCAAATATCAATCAAAATAAGGCGATTCCGAATATTGATCCGATGTTAGTATTAACGTTTTTGCGATAGTGTTTGCATTAGTTTTTAAAGTATTAAAAATGGCTTACGTGTATTTGGTGGATATCGTTTTAATTTATGATGAATATTTATGTTATGGCGAAGCATTTGTGTTATGGTGAAGCAAGACAACATTTGTGTTAGTTCATAGAAACTGGATAAGACGGGCTCAAATGTGTTTACACGTCGGTAGGCAAAATTCTGAACAGTTGTAATCAGGTGTGTCAAATTAATATAGGTACTAAAATTATTCGCGATATCATTAATGAAATGAATAAAAAACAGCGGCCCAAGTATCTAACCCTGAGGCACGCCCGATGTTTCATTTGTAACCATGGTATTATACAAATTTGTAACTTTCAACTTCTCGTTTTTCCAATTTTAAAAACAGGACGGAAATGAGACCTCTTCCATAAGTCAGGGAAGATATTTAATAAGAGGGTTTCATTGAACATTATGGATAAAACAGCGCGGTAGTAGGTTCAAATCACCCCCCCCCTGCACCCTCAGGCCCCGCCCCCTTCCCCTCCACATCGCTCACGTCACGTATACGACCAATCAGCTCGGCATTCAAATTGGCGGAAAATTCAAATTACTAATGACGGGTCTGCTGTCAAATTGGCGGGAAATTCAAATTCGAAGTTGTGTTACATTTTCCACACCCTGTACAATGATTCCAAGGCACGCCTTTCGTGAAAACCTTTACAAATATTTGGGTAAATATTTACCCGATTGATTCCGAACACTTCATACGTTCAAAAAAACCTTTTAAACTGTAAAAATTAGATAAACAACGCCGCTACTGAGCGCTCGGCGCTGTCATAGGACGATGAAAAGTTGAAAAACGTACCCGGGGAGGGTGGAATTGCCAAAAACGGCCCTTTAAGGGCGACTTGCGGATTATTTGTATCAAAATAAGTTTTAAATAAATTCTGATTTGTGAACATTGCGGCTCTATTGGGGTATGTGTGTGTGTGTATGAAACTGAAACAGTAAATATTGTTTTAAAATATGGTATTGTTCCCGAATCTGGTCGTTGGCGTTTTGTAAATAAAGCAAGCCCGTTTAGCCAGTGTTACACTGTAGTGTAATAAATAATACCAAAATGATATCTTATAATCAGTTCTGAACATTTGTTAATACGTTGTAACAACAAAATCCCCTTTTAACTATTGCGGGAACGGTTTACTGTTACACGCTGTGTAAAAAGTAAGAGCAACTGTTTTTGTATACACAATGTAACTGAAATGTTTGCCAAAATGATTGACAGATTTTTTCGTTTTTCTTTCTCTTTATTTTTTGGGTATTTTGCCAACTGTGCAAAAATTAAAAAAGTTAATGAAGCCCTTGCGCCAAAAAGGTCAGTTAAGGGTTATTTTTAGGAAAATAGTTTGGTCTAACAAAAAATCACTTTAAAAAGTTATGATTCGAAAATCTATCTGTTTTCATTTGGATCCGGGTAATTCTGTCGGCAGGCAAATAGTCGTACGCGCGGGAAAACTGTAATTAATTTATTAGTGATTCTCGACTTCTGGAAAAGGGCGGCGCCCAATAATAACGCACATTGGAAGTACAGCAGGATTTTTGGAACATATGAAATGGGTGCAGCTCATGGGATTACAGTACTTCGCTTGCAGCCCTACCACTGTGAACTGAACCCCATTGAGTTAATCTAGGCCCAGATAAAAAATGGAGTAGCACGAAAGAATACGACATTTAAATTGCAGGTTGTAAAATTACCCTTACACGAAGAGAATAATCTGGTTATAGCGGAAACATGGAGTAAATGCATTATGCATGTCCACAAAGAGGAACAACGAATGTGGGATCTCGACACGACAGTTGATGTATTGGTTGATAAAGTGTGATATCCGTGGCGTGCGCATTAGGTAGGTGTAAGGGGGTGATGGCACTCAACAATTGTCCTGAGGATGACAGGAGTCTATAAGCATTTTAAAGTAAATATTCACCGTGAACTTATTTTTTTATAATTTTCTGTTCTTTGACTCTTTCTCAAGTAGTACGCCTATGGAATCTTGTCCCCTGCACCGCTCACCTCCCTTACTAGTCTAAGCGCTGAACATGAATCACTGCCCATTATTATGGTACACGGGTATAGATGTTTATCCTATTGGATGTAATTTCCCTTTGTTTTCTAACAAAGTTTGTCATACTTTCAGTATTCTTAAAAACTATTTCAACAAAAAATTGTCGGGCAATACATTTTTATAGATTTTATTACACAGTTTGTCTAAATATGAATTAATGCACAAATAACAGACTTTCCCCCATTTTAACGCAGATTTTCTATAAAATGGACTTAGTTTGAAACTCAAATAACTTTTTGATGTAAAGAAATTTGTAATTCACCATGCCGCTTGTTCAAAAGCGGCAAATTCTGTTTTGAAGAAAATTAATTAAGAAAATTAACCATAAATGTAACCGACCCTGTGCATCTTGTGCACATGCGTTGTGTGTTGCAGTATTACTTAGTCCCGTGTGGCGTGTACTACGGGAACAATTATTACACCCCTATCATGTACAAAGGGTTCAGGCATTAAATAACAATGATTTTCGACATCAAATAGCACAAGATCCGGATTTTACAGGCAACATTTACTATTGGTGTGATGCAAATCCTCACGTTGTACATCATCAACGCCCTGTATAGTCTACTTTTTTTACACTGTGAGATTTTTGGCTAAGTAAAACTATTATAAAAAATAACCCTTGATTGATCCTTTTTAAATTTTTCCGTAAGGGGCAAAATATCCAAAAAATAAAAAAAAACAGATTCTTCGTCACAGTTATCAAAAAGTTTTTAAAAGTGAGTTTCTGCAACCCTTTTGCTTTCGACGTACAGATTTATTCAAGACTTCAAGAAGTTGAACAAGTCAGCCTTAAGAGTCAATAATAAAAAAATGATTGAAAAAAATGTATATTATTTTCTTGACAAGTATATGATCTCGCTTTTCAGAACATTAATAAAAGAAGGGGATCGTTAAAAATTCCTTTGTAAACAAATATTTGCGGGAATACTCAACGTACTGTGGAAAATCCTCGAGGAGTACTTATGTCAATATATTATAAGAACTTCACTTGGTTTTTAATGACATAGAAGAAATTCACTCGAAAGCAAATCATACGCGTGTTTGCGAATGCTTTATTGGAAATACGAAGAGCACGCAAAAGATGAAACAATAAAGAGAAAAAGGATCAAGAGGAGAACGAGGGTCTCTGTACAGTGTCTTCACAAGAGCGGTTTGCCACGGGAATAAAATTTAGGGGGCCAATAACCGGCCGGGGCTTGTGTTTGGAAGGGGCAGCTCATTACTATTCCGTATGATGATGCAGCGAGGTTACTTTGTCTCCTTATGCAATTTTCGCTGCAGATCGATGCCGTTTATTAAAGGAAATTAAATAATTCACGCGTCAAATCCGACGGAACGATGATTTCGCCTTAGTACATACTCAACAAGAAGGAATATTAGATATTGTTAGAGCAATAATAGAACGTAATGAGGCCGGTATATCTCGGGTAAGTAAAGCTCAATGTGGTAACTGCTCAAATTCACAGTATACATAATTTAGTTATAACAGCAGGGTACGTCTACCACTAACAAATAAAATAACAAGTCTAGTGTAGTTACATAGAAGTCATAATTGAACATTATACTTTTATTGAAATAAATATAAATACGTTTAAGAAGCGTAGGTACTTACCAGGGTAGTTTGGCAGACCTAGAACAAAATAGCAGCGTTAGTTTCATAGCACATAAAGTTTGAATAACTAAAAATAAGATAATATCAGATCAGTAATTGTTATAATAGTTTTTAGTTCTGATAAAAGTAAAAATGTACATTACGCATCAATGCGCGGTACGCACTAATGTCTAAAATGAAGTAAGATTATCGATTATTATCTAGCTTGCAGCTGCAATCAGTTCAAATTTAGTTATCAATAACTGTCGCCGTGACAAATTAAAATATGAACAATTTATTTCTTACACTAGTGTGTAAAATACGCCGGTATGTAAAATTTAACTACGCATTAGTGTACATAGCGTGTAAATAATATGCAGTGTTTTACGCAAGGTACGTTAAAGTTGAAGTAAACAGTAGTCAGAATCCGTTTGTGTTTCTCGCATTTCAAAAAAAACGTTTGATGCTTTCAGAAAATGTTTGTATCCGATGAAGCCCTTTATATATCTCACAAAGCGGAGTATTTACAGAAGTTTTCATAATTGTTTGTCAAATCCCGTAATTGAGCTACAATTTCAGTTAATAACGTTTTTATGCATCTATTTGCATTTTGAGCTTTGTATTAATAGTCCTTATACAGGTTGACTGAAACTAACTGATTATTTGTTTCATTAAAATGTAATTAAAAAGTTTACCTTTTTATTGGAGTCGTTACGAAAACGTTTAATTCTGCAACATTGAATAAGTTCTTTAATAGAAAAAGGGCGAAACAAATGCAACACCATACGTTTTATGTATTTCTCTGAACAATCACTATTCAGTGTGTAGTTGTGACATCTCAATATAAACGTAATATTGTACGTAAGTCGTAAAGTACTTCACTTTACGCACTAGTACCTGAAAAAGCATTAACGATTTTAAAATATAGAAGTATTAGTTCAATCAAATTTAGTTATAAATTGTTCAAGTTGGGGTCACATATGCATACTTAAACAATCATTTTATTATTGTTCCTGAACTACTGTTAGATTTCGTGTATGTACAACGACGTGGTACGTTACGTACTATAACAGAAACAAATATTTATTTAGCTTACAAGGTGATTCACAGACCAATGGGATGCTTTTTTAAAGAATTGAACAATATTAATAGTTTCATATAGTCTTTTGTTTTTTCCTTATCTTTTGTTTTTATTACAGCAGCTACACATAGGATTTTTCTAACGTGAAGGATTTGAAACCTGTATTTTATGCACTAGTGTTAGATTTTTGCATGATCTAGCGACATAAAGTTGGTACTTTACGCACTGTAACAGAGAAAATATTGAATTATGTACCAGGTGATTCATAAATCAATAGGGATTTTTTTTAACAAATTGAACCATATCATTAATAGTTTCAGATATTCTTTTGTTTTTCCCTTGCACATACTCTCTTTTGTTTTTATTATGGCAACTACGCATATGACTTTTCTCACGTGAAATAATAGAAACGTATACTTTACGCACTAGCGACGTAAAGTGCTGTACGCAATGTAACATGAAGAGTATTGAATTAGGTACAAATAATTCATAGACCAATGGGAATACTTTTTCATGAATTGAACTATGTATAATCACTCTTCAAGATAGGTTTTATTTTGCCTTAACCATCCATAAGATTTTTTTTCACTTGAAAGATTCGAACCGGTAAACTTTACGCATTACTGTTAAATTTAGCGTAATGTACAGCAATGTAAAGTTAATACTATATGCACTGTAACAGAAAATGTTTTTATTTAAGCTTAAGGTGATTCACAAACCCGTGGTTATCCTTTTTACTTTAATTGAACAATGTCATTCATAATTATAGACTTTTGCTTTTTCTTTGTACATGCGTCCTTTGCTTTTATTATGGCAACCAGTGTACTTTACGCACTGCAACAGAAAAAAATATTTATTTAGGTATAAGGTGATTCACAGACCAATGGGATAGCTTCTAAAAATTGAATCTCATTCACAACATCAGATAATCCTTTGTTTTTTTTGCTTTTATTATTGTGACTACGTATAGGACTTTTCTCACGTGAAAGATTTGAAACAGGTACTTTACGCATTATTGTTAGATTTTGCGTAGTGTACACAGACTCAACGTTAGTACTTTACGCACTGTAACAGAAAAAATACTACACAAAAGTACAAGATACGTCACGTACCAATTTAATAATTGAACCAGAGATATTTATTTTCTTTGTATACACCCTCTTTTGCTTTTATTATGGCAACCATCATGGTATTTATCACGTGAGATTCGAAACGAATACGTAAAGTTAGTACTTTACGCACTGCAACAGAAAATGTATTTATTTAGGTCCAAGGTGATTCACAAACCAATGGGTATACTTTTTTAAGAAACGCACATACTATCCATTGTTTTTATTATGATATTCATGGATATACGTTACGCACTACTGTTAAACTGGCGTAATGTACAGAGATGTAAAATTAGTACTATATGCATTGTAATATTCAGGTACAAGATAATTCGCAGTGCAATAGGGATACTTTTTTAAGAATTTAACCACATTATTCATAATTTCAGATAGTCTTTTGTTTTTTCCTTGTAACCTACTATCTTTTGTTTTTATTATGGCAACCACTCATATGATTTGAGATCCTTTTCAGGGATATGTAATTTGCTTAGGAAATTTCTTACCTTAGTCAAATACAGTAAGAATTTGTAATTATTTCGACATAATAGAGGCCTTGGAACTGATTGCATATAATTAATAAAAACACAATATGCCTGCCGTCTTCGTGTCAAAGTAAAATTAACTGTTTACCTATCTCGTTAATTTAATGACAAATGAGAAATAAATAATTGAGTCTGTTTTAAGTCCGTTTAAGTTCGTTTTCCACTGCGACGTTAATGCCAAATGCTTCCATTATTTCCAATACCATTTAAATAATATGATGAGAACAGCGGCTGACATTGCACCTGTGAATGTTTACCCGATTTAAAATTTATGTTCGCCAAGAATGCGAACAGTAACTCATAAATCACAATCTATTTACTTTAACGTCAAGTAAGAAAGCAGAATTGAATATTGTTAACTTCTATTCAATAAATCTTCATTCAGTGCGTGGTTGTAAACCTATTGATTACGCCAGTGTTCCAGAAAAATATACTTTGTTCTGGAAAATTACAAATGTTTCTCGTGCTTCTAAAACAGGCTTCTTGGAGGAATGAAAGTCACACAACTTTGTTTCTTGTTACAGCACGTAAAAACTAACTTATACATATTTGCACTAGTGCATAAATGTTTTATACACTAGCGTAGATTTCAGATATGGAAAGTGTTACTGTACACTTGTTGCGAAACACAGCCACACAAAAAAAGACAAACAGTCTGTTGCAAAGACTAGACCTATGCGTCCTTAAATACGGAAAATCCTAGTCTAGGAGGTATACAGGGTGTGGCATGTATAATCTATAAAAATTAAAATACTGCTTCCTAACGATATTTGTAATAGAAAATTCTCATAGGAAAAAGTTCTATTTTTGCGTTTTTTTTTCGTAAATTGAAGTTCAATTATGGATCAAAATATTTTCTCTGGAAGGGTCCTGTCCGTGTTCTGTACGATGAGTTACGTGCTGTAGACCAGCCGCGTAAACAAATCGTCGTTGAAAGATAGAAAGATACTTCTCAATTTTTGGGGAATTTTTCAATGCAAAAGTACAAACTAAGAAAAATAGATATTTAAAAAAAAACTGATATGTTCTTATTAAAATAATTAATAGTAATTTCTATCTTAAATGCATTGTTACTGCAAGAGTTCGCAAACAAAACCACATCCGTAAGCATCTGTAGTTGCCAACTGCGTGCACTAAACAAACTCCATTAAAATATGGAACCAAATGAAACCGTAAAAACCATCTGCAAAAACGCATTCGTTGACCACAATCGGGGGGTAAAATCTGTTGAATTAGTTTCAGATGATAGCTGGCGCCTTAAGATGCGATGTACGGTAAGAGATGAGGTTCCTACTTGCTGTGCGAGTCGTCGAGTACTAATTGTGGGGTCTTTGTCAAGATTTTCCAACACTGCATCTTCAACATTAAGGTTCACTTGGTGACCACGTCCTTCTCCTCGAGGAATAACACTTCCCGTATCTCGCAGCCGCTGAACGCACTGTAGGATTGTATTTGCACATGGGGTGTGACGTTGTGGCCATCGTTCCCGGTACAATTTATCTGTGAAAATCCTTCCCAGAGATAGAATTTCAGTCATTTGATGACAGCAAAGAGAGATGAGGGTATTCGAACATGTGCCTTCGGTTCCAAATAATGACGTTTCTTTTACTCCTTTTTCCTTTTGTAACGAACTCTTTTATCATCAAACGATCTAGGCAAAGGATTTATTTTTCTCTCCTGTGTTTTTGGCTTGTCTTCTCTTTTAAGCATTCAATAGAAACCTGCCATCATATTAACATCACACCTTTCTTGGTATCGATGCTACATTTCCATGATGTCTTGGTGAAACCATTCACCCTATTCTTCGGTAGTCTTTGGAAAGTAGTCAAGATGGGAGTCTAGGAAATGCAGTTACAATTTAATCAGGCAACCCAATTGTTTTAAGTCTTCCTCCAACAATTTCTCAACTAGATTCTGGTAATCCTCATTCTTCTGATTCCCCAAGCAATTCTGAGGGACCATCGGAAATACTTTCTTTCAGTTTAGCATCGCCTATTTCCGGAAACGTTTCTCCTAAATATCCAAAACAGTCGCCATCTTTACCCAAAGCTTTAACTAGCTGTTGATGTGGAGAAGTGGAAGCAGAATGTTTGTAGGATCAGCTAAGGATTCGCGGAAGATGTTTTTCAATCCTGGATGGAAATCTATCCTTTTTGGCCATACTTCCTGTTCATACTGATTCTTTCTGTATCTGCTATCCCACAGACATAAGAAACGGGGATTTTTTGTGAATCCTGATTGCTGTCCAAGAATCAGAGTTGAAATCTTAAGACCGCCGCAAACATTCCATTGGTGTAGCAATTCTCGCCCTGGATTCGGATTCAGCGCATCAAAATACATATAAATATGGACCTGCAGTTATTTTCAGTTGGTTTTTACAATTATACCTAATGCTGATCGTTCCCAAAGCGAGTTTTTTTATACTTTTTGTTTTTAAGGCCGTTTTTCCACGAATTAAAAAAATGGAGGTGATGGAGCAATTCTGGGACTTTTCTTGTTTTGTGTGCTCGTGTATTCTCTTGAAAGTTTACTGACTAATCGTGTACACATCTTGTGTCAACGAACGACATCATTAAAGTTAGAATAGAATGGAAAGTACAGAATTTTTACTGGAGTATTACCTATCGATTAAAGCCCAAAAGAAAATATAAAACAATATAGACATAAACTCGTTTAGAAGATTGGAATTGCCTCAATATTTGGGACCAAACTAAAGTTTAATAAGAAACGACTACCGATAACGCCAGAAAAAACGAACTTACGAGTTTCATGCTGTTTTCAGGGGGTAGAAACGCTACAATTACCCAAAGCTCTTCAAAACTTATAGCATGTAATGTACGTAACATGCCCCTTAATAAAATTTATAGTAAATTTTAAGAGTGTCGGAGTCGCCTGCATTTCAGACGACAAAGAACAGAAAACAGACCCATTTTTATTTCAATATACGTACGTAATATTCGTACGATGTTTGTTGAGATAAAAGTTTTCACGAAAAGTCACTCATTAGGGATGATTTCATAGATCCAAAATTCACTCGACTTACTCATTATAATCATGGGGATTACCGAAGACTTGATCGAGAGAGAAACTTGCAGATACAGACAAGAATATGAAAATAATTGCCGAGACGATCATCTTAGGTGGAAAACCCTATACATTAATGATTGCTGATAAAACGCTAACTATAGAGCCCTACGGCAAAAAAATCAATGTGTGATAGACTCAGATACTCATACGTTTTCGGGGTCATTTGAAGGTCAACTCTTGTGGTTTTGATGATAATACAATTTTATTCCCCGTATTCTCAAAGAGAGCGAGAGTTTTTACCTTTGGATACGTGGTTGATATATTTTTAAGGTCATACACAAGGTTATTTGAACGTCAATTCTTGTTTATTGATGGTAATACAATTTCAAGGTCATTTGAAGGTCGAGTCCCCGCCTCGAACTTCTTATGTATGTATCTTGTGAGCAAATGACCTCTATAAAGGTTGTTTGGGTCATCGGAGATCACTTGGGATTGACCTTGAAGGTCATTTTGATAAAAATCGCTAGAATTGGCTCTAAGATAAGATGATGATTTCCGTGTCCACGAGATCCAGTTTTCATGACTTTGAGGGCATAAAAATGGTAATGATAGACTTCTTATTCGTGAATTGGGTCCTACATACTCCCAGCTCGTGGTCTTAGCATAATTGTCTTCGCAGTGAGAATATTTCTGCTACCTCAGAACTTGCCGGATGATTACCTTTAAAAAAGGAGAGACCTTGAAACAACCTTGAAATTGATCTTCCAGGTCAAGTCCAAGGTCACCAGATGGTGGTCCCCAATGATGCCAACAATGTTTGAAGCGATCATATTTTCGAAATCTCGCTATCCTGACGAGATCCTAACCTGAGAAGTTCAAGAGAGAGATTTGACCTTCAATTGATCTTGAAAATGAAAAAAACGAGTTAATCTTCAAATAACCTTGAACATGAGCTAACTCTTCAAACGGACATCGAATTCAGATTCGGCGACTCCAAAAACGCATAGGTATGGAGGTCTAATCTATCAAACACTAAATTTTTTTCCCTTAAAACTGTTATTAACAAGGCAATATAATATATATAATATACAAATTAATTAACAAATTATTTATTCACACAGAAACTGCACAATGTTCTAAAGTAACGCTTTGGACTGGTATAACCTCACTTTCTCACCATACCCTCTCCCAAAGCTACATATTCTTAAACTTCTGTATATAGCGCGGCCATATGCTTTCACACATACATAGGGTGATCAGTTCGTCTTTGTGATCTTTAAGTAATGGTATAGTTTTTCCGAAGTCAGCTGAACATGTATAAAAACGTCTAGCAAAAAAATTTAATGAGTTTCATAGGCGTCCCTAAAAAAGTTTTCTGCTAAAGATAAAAATAATAATAATTTATATATAATGTGTAGAAAATCTCTATTATATGTTCATTTGGCCAACAACATATTTTAATTGACAGTAAATTTTGGTTATGACATCAAAAAACATTTACATTTTCATTAAAATATATTACTGCTCGGCAAGAACCAACGGGAAGGTATGAACATATCCTTGTCACGAATGGACGAGGAAAGGTTGTTAGTTTAGGTTAGAAAAGTTATCAAATAATCAACAATAAAATAATTCCGCATTGCTGCACTGCACTGCTAGGCAATTTGTCAACAACTGAAATTTATGGCCGGTCGCCCAGTGCGGCTGTTTGTGCTCCATTTGCATGCACGCGCATTCTTCAACTGGACGTATACATTCCAACCACCCCCACGGTTAGTTCGACCAGACCTGTATATGGGTATGGTTAAATAAATATGGGAACAAGTTTTTCAAATATTTCAATGCCGAGATGCTGCGTCAGCGACCGAACCTGGTACATACTGATTAGCTCTTTGGTCGTTAATTGATATCGGAAAGTGTATACAGGAGAATTGAATAAAAAAACTGTCAGTGACTTTTTAATCAAGGTGAAAAATTTCAATCGCATGGCCATTTCCCTCAGCTCGCGAGGCAGAAGGCAAAAATGTTCCTCCGCTAGTAATACCTGTGTAATAAATGCAGCAACGACGAAGCGGTACAAACACACGACGCTTCCACATAAATATCCAGCCGTATTTTCAGCGGGTACACATTCAGGAGGGGAACCTAGAACGCACAGTCCCCGGTGCTCTATTTCATATGTATCTAAGACGCACCTAAAACCCGGCCAATATTGGAGCTTACCAACCGGTTCATTTGCGGGAAAGTTATAGCAAACGTTTATAACTTGTATTACACATTAATATATTTCCACTCCATCTGCTCAACTTTCAGACATGTTCCGGTAAATAATGGAGCAGTATTCGGCGTAAGTTACAGTGACAGTCGGGGCCTTTTGAGACGAGCTCTGTTTTAACTTACCTGAGCGAGCTTAATTTAACGATAACGCAAGAGTTCCAGGAGACGTTTTCTAGAAGTTTCACTAACATGTGTTCGAAGATGGAGTGCTAGAAAGTGAAGTTACCTCCTTGATTTATGAGTAATTGTGGGGATATGCCTTAAGGGAGCCTCAATGAGCTCAGGCGCTCGGAAGGGGAGATAATTTTTACCCAGATAAATCAGTTTACTGTTAAAGTCTAATATAATTTTAGCGTTTCTCTAAATATGCTAAACGTACACTTTCGGAGTTACTTAATTCGCTCAAAACCGTAGAGATTCATTTTAAAACATAGCGTTTCGACGATTTGTTTAGTTTTCTGCTTGATATCAGTAACATCTCTACCAACGCAATGTAACTACTTACCCTGTTATAAAACAGTGGGTATTAATCGAGTACAACGTATTCATGAGCAATATTCAATACAATATTTGCGTAACAAGTATTTACGGATTGAATACTTTTATTCGACAGTACTCACGATTAGTATTCGTTACTTTTAGTAGTATTCAATACTCGGAAAGAGTATTTATGAGTAATGCAAGCATTTATTAATATATATAATGAGTATAAGGAGAGATATTTGGGCAAAGGAAATTTTGTAGTTGTGGTCGTAGGTGGACATTACTCGAGTACAACGAATATTTGCGTAGCAAGTATTTAAGGATTGAATACTTTTATTTGATAGTACTCAGGATTAGTATTCGTTACTTTTAAGTATGTATTCACGATTCAGTACTCGGAAAGAGTATTTATGAGCAATACAGGCATCCGTTAGTATACATAATGGGTATAAGGAGAGATATTTGGGTAAAGGAAATTCTGTAGTTGTGGTCGTAGGTGGACATTACTCGAGTACAACGAATATTTGCGTAGCAAGTATTTAAGGATTGAATACTTTTATTTGACAGTACTCAGGATTAATATTCGTTACTTTTAGATATGTATTCATTATTCAGTAGTCGGAAAGAGTATTTATGAGTAATGGAGGCATCCATTAATATAAATAATGGGTATAAGGAGAAATATTTGGGCAAAGAAAATTTTGTAGTTATGGTCGTAGGTGGACATTACGCGAGTACAATGTATTCATGAGTAGTATTCAGTACAATATTTGTGTAATCATTGTTTAAGGATTGTATAATTTAATCTGACAGTATTCAGTATGCGAAAATAATATTTATATATGACTTTCAACCGACCCTAGTCTTTTATCACTGACTTTACGAAATTTAATCTAATTTAAAATTGTTTTAATTACAAAGTAGATGTACAAATTGTTAAAAATGGATTTTGAATAAAAAACCGATGTTCTTACTGATTTACCTTTTAACTTTAACCGTTAAAGCTTTTATTGCACAGCTAGACTTAGATTTATTTTGAGGGTTTCTATGGCTGTTGCCAATGCTTGAATAATATTCAAAGAGCGTATAATACAAATTACAAATTTAAAACGACTCTCCTACAAAGCACCTTTTCACTTATTCTTGTTACCATAAATATTTACTGACACAGCTAAACCAATATTTAAAAATTCTCCTGTGCTAAAAGTGAAATATCGCACAAAAACTGTTGCGAGGCGAAGAATGAGAGGGGAGATAAACTGATTTATGCCGAATACATGTTAAGAAAGTCTAATTTACTTGGCTAATTTAACATTTAATGTCAGAGACAGACGGTGTTTGTTTCGTCTGCGACCTAGCTCTCTGGGAACATTTTATATGCGACAGCCAATAAGAAAACTAGTTCTTGTTCCAGCATTGGGCGATGTGTTTGTTTGGATTTATCAAGGGAATTGTATTGATAAATTATTGGGGCTATTGCTTCAATATGTACCCGAAAGCTTAATAGCGGCGGTGATATACTAGAGGGATCATAATAGACTCCCATTTCTACGAATTTATGCCTTCACTAGTTTGGTTGTAGTAGTCAGGTGATAGATTGAGGAAAT
The DNA here is from genome assembly GCF_000390285.2 of Anoplophora glabripennis. Taxonomy (NCBI): domain Eukaryota; kingdom Metazoa; phylum Arthropoda; class Insecta; order Coleoptera; family Cerambycidae; genus Anoplophora; species Anoplophora glabripennis. The sequence goes on along the minus strand of NW_019416220.1, from coordinate 743,404 downwards.
CGCAGAGAAACTCGTCAAGTGAGTGTCCTTGACACTCCCATTTGTCATGCAGTTAGGTTAGTTAAGATAAGATTGTGATGCGAAAGTGTAACAATGACAACTTTTACTGCAGAGGAATACTCTGATATATCAATAACATTCGAATTACTGATAGTAGCTATTTCCTTATCGCCAACATCTTTAGAAATTTGGGACACGAGGATATTTTCTCCTATTGGTTCGGACATGCTCCATTAAATTTACCCTAGTCGTCCTAGCCATAAAGATATTAGGTGTACACGCTGAAATACCGTCCGTTTATCGATCGGCACTAGTAATAAAATTATAATAAACCTGTGTGCGTAAAAAAATAATCCCTATCATAAAAAAGCCTTTTTGTAGCAGGGAAGGCATTCATTATACCGAAATTAGCCTCACCCATGAAATAGTAAATACCTAGTCTATAAATTCGATATATTAATAAGTAAAAAGGTTTATGTTTTGCCCTGAATGGTGAGTATTCGTTTTACTTCATGAAAGAGTAATAAAACGTTATGGCCCTGATAAAAATTGATGCTGATACAGTATTGTAAATTATATACTTCGTGCCGTAAATTCGATTATAATTATTTTTGATTTATAGGTTGTAGTACTGGAAAAGTTACTCTTTGGATTTATACTGAAGGAGTCTGTAAAACGCAACGCTAGAAGTTTACTCTTTGGTTAAACGACCGCCTTTCAAGTGATAGCGAATAAAATAACAGCAACTGTAAATTTGTAATTTGTAATAAATTTGCAATTCCCAATTATCGCCACGATACTCTTGAGGGGTAAAAGTTGCCATTGTTACATTTTTGCATCGCAATTTCTAACATGTTCGTATTTGCCATTGAACGCAACTAACAACAAAACAATCAATGTGTAATTACACAAATATTTTATAAACTTGTATCTGCCGAATGTGATACCTGCGAGCGACTCCACACCAAGAAGGCTCTTCAACGAGCGCTCGTCCCCACAATATTTCTTCTCACTAAACTTTGTTTTCAATAAAAATACTTTTATTTTTCCGTTGATAGAGAGTTTCATAAAAAAGTTCGGAAACTGCTTATAACACATATAAATGTGTGACCAAATCATTGCACCATAATCCAATTTGGATTGGACAAATGTATGATATAGTCTAAAACTTTAATACATCTATGTTTGTAACGTAGAAATCCCAGAACTCTTGAAGCAAAAGTCATTTGTATTATTTGGGGTGTGTTCGTAAGGATATTAATATTGTCAGCATATATTAATTTGCTGCATTTTATTTCCTCAAATAAATAGTTTATGAAAATCAAAACTAGCAGTGGTCCAAGACTGGAGCCTTGAGGCATGCCTGATAAAGGTTCAAATGGTGATTTGAATCTCTCGATTTCACCGAACTGTTAACGATCTGTGGCACCACATTGTTCTAGCAGATGTAACAGTATAAGATCAATTTGATCAAAGGTTTCCAGAAATTGTTATAAACAACATCAATTTTCCTCACTTTTGGTCGAAATGTTCACGTATGTTCCATACATTCTAAGATTTTGGAGAAATTGCATTGCTACAGTTATTGACTTGTACAAGATCACTATTCCTTAAAACGGGAAACATCATATATTTGGAAATAGGTAATTTAGCTAACACATATGTATAATAATCATTTGTAAATCAAGGTTTGTTAATTTTCAACACTTTGTCCACTGTGTACATACTTCTGCGAAACGTGCTGTAAATTCAGTGTCCCCGAGTTTACTTAAAACAAAGGACTAAAATATTTATCAAAATTATACATCATCCTCGTTATTCCTCCGTTATATTTCCGAGTAGCGAAGTAAAACGTATTTTAAAATATTTCCGTTCTAACGTAGAATTATTTAAAACTGTCTATTGTTAATGCGCGAAAAATGTTTTTTACGTCATTTTGTATATACAGAAGTGGGTTTTATCTCTCTTTAGCGGTAATTGTCTTCTTTCTTTGAAATTTTCTCATCACTTTATTTCGCTGTTCAATCCACTCACTCTATCGTTTATCTCATCTTATCCCAGTTCCCTCTTTCTTAAAGTGCCGGCATTCGTTCCTAAACGTCCTTAACCAAGCTTTTCTTTGATATATCTTGTCTATTTGTTTGCTTTAAAGTCTTTCCTTAAGACAGCATCGATTCCGCCCCCTGATTACTTAGAACTCTCACGGAATATCTATATTTCAATTCAATCATCCGCGGGAGTAAATACTATCAGTTACAGGGGAAAAATGGTGTAGAGCTTCGTGCAATTGCAGATAGGGCTGTTACTCAACCTCAACCAGACTAAGGACCAAATACAGGCAGTAGTAACGATTTTTTACTTGTTTGCTAGAAAACGTAATTATCCTTTTCCTTTAGAGATTATTTTTATTAACAACAGAGGGAGTAGATACGAGTTCACTTTCCTCTCCAATCCTTGTAAAAATCAACATTGAAGCCTTTAAGAATAAGGTCCTGGAGACTGAATTCAGCAACTCTAAACCCAAAGAGCTGGTTTAGATAAGGAGACTCTATCTGGTCTTCTAACTTCAGATAACAACAGAAAGATCTGGACCACATTAATCCACATGTAAGTTTCAATATGGCGTTGGAAGAAAACGGTAAATCTTGTGTATCCCTAAGACACAATGTTTATAGAAATCCAACTCACTGACCTATATCGGAGTCTCATAATTATTCTTTTCCTTATCTACCTGGTATTCTAGCTTCAGATAACAACAGAAAGATCTGGACCACATTAATCCACATGTAAGTTTCAATATGGCGTTGGAAGAAAACGGTAAATCTTGTGTATCCCTAGGACACAATGTTTTTAGAAATCCAACTCACTGACCTCTATCGGGGTCTCATCATTATCCTTCCTAGAATTCTGCGAGTCAGACTTGAACGAGGAACTAAATCGCTTACGATCTGTTCTCAGAAAAAAAATAGATATACTAATAGAAATGTCGAACAAGCCACCAGTAAAGTAAAAGAAGAAATATTTGGCAACAGCTTATCTGCCTTACAAAAGAGGATATTGTCATAAGGAAACTACCTCTTAAGGAAACGCAGTATCATACATACCACTTCCAAGTTACACATCTGAATGTATAAAGATCACCATCATTTTGTATCCTTCATGGTTGTCCTGCAATTATGATCGTCTATTTTTTTAAATGATTCTGCGTTGACATAATTGACGGAGATGGTAACCTCTTTTAATTACTTATTGACTCATCTGAAGCCTAACTCTTTTATAGCAAATTCGTGAGACAATAATCGAAAAAAATTATATGACAACACCAATAAAGCAATTTGTTCCTTAACACAATACAATCATCTAAACAGAAGTATATAGTATCAAGTCATCGACAGACATCAACGTATTGCATCACAAAAATCATTCATGAAGATAAAAAAAGGTAAGGGTCCCAAATTGGATCCTTGAGGGACGCCACTAGTTGAAATATAATGCCAATATAATTCTAGAAGTAACAAATATGTTGATATGAAAGCTTCCTTTTTTACTTCTTCCATCAATAAGCTATGAAGCATTGAAGCTAAGAGACGTCATCAAAGAAAACTTCTGCAGACAAAAATTGACCTTGAAAATCATCTTCATCTACTTATCTGATCCATCTTCTAGATTTTGGTAATCTGGTCTGGATGAACTAAATAAATATTTATATCAGAATCATCAAGCTCAATGACATTGTTTAAATGTTATATCTTATTGCTTATAGATTCATAATTCCATAAACAAATATCAAGTGCCCAACGTCCTCAAATCACATCACACATCAGCAAAACATCGTTCAACCGAAACATACATAACACAGTATGCTACATGTTAGCAAAACACAATAATATACTTTATTTTCATGCAAATCTTGGTTACGCAGAAAGCAGGTCATATACAATATCAAAAGAACATCAATAAAGCACAAATTGTCAATATACATAATACTGGATGGAAATAAATAAAAAACAAACACATACTTATATCTAACTAATACAATATTCTGTAAATATTCGTCTAAACTGTAGGGGAAGATATTAGTAAGATGTGCTGGAACTTTTTTTTTTAAATATTCTTTAAATTTCGAATCTCTATAGGCATGGAGTTGTATAGACTGCAGCCATTAAGGTAAGCTCCTTAGCAAATCATTGGCAACCAAGATAAATAAATGTGGGCCGAGGATGGACCCTTGAGAGACACCCATCGTAACCAATGATTTTCTGACTGAGGAACCGAGTAATTGGAACGAGCAGAGGTTTTTTATGCCGATGGCATGGTAAAGATACGACTGAAGCCACTAAATAGCTTATCCAGCAAAATATCACGACCATATAGTGGATGTATTTACAATGATTCCAAAGAAATGTTATTGCACACACCATTGTTGGGTATAATCAAATGCCAATTTTAGAAAATATCATGGGTACTGGTGCTATCATTATGTAATTAATCCTTTCTGTTCTAGAAACGTCTAAAGTTCAAATCGACGACGTGGCAAGAAAAGTTGAACTTGCTCAACCATTGACAACTACCACGGAAGCGATTTAAACTGATTTCTCCTTCGAATATAGGCTATTTGGCATTTGCGATACAGTTTTTTTATTGGAATCCTGTATCAAGCATTTATTCAATTTATCTCCTGCATATTCCAATTCAGTCATAAATACTATCAGTTACATAAAGGTTGAACGCAGATGATAAGTATTTGAAATTTTATACCATACATAATTTGCTGTTTTGAAACCAGCAACAAAGGTTTTGTCTTTCATTGTTATCACCATTATCCTACCGGCTTGCTCCTTTAATAATATGCCCTCTATGTCGCGTCCCTAAAGCCAAAGGATCTTTCTTTCAAACAAAAATTGTGACCTGATTAGTTACTTACCTTTGTAAACATTCTTTCAAAAGCCCCTCTGATATTTCCTGACTAATTATTTCTTTGCCGTAACTCGATACGTCTGTTCCGACTCAGTTTTATGAATTTGAAAAAACAAACAACGTTCTATTAGTAACTTAAATACTAAACGTGTTAAATCTCTCGATATTTTCGTCACGCACAAGAAAAAAATTCATTTTTAACTGTTTGTTTATCTGAAGTGAAGCACTGCCCGAATTGTGTCCATAAGGGCGCTTTTTGTTACTTCCTTGCATGCCGTTTGCCCGTAGAAATTCGTAACGGAACATCCTAAACACTCCATGTTTATATGCATAACATTGACAAAGCTGCGAGTAGTGATGCATTAGTAATATTCAATATCAGTAACTGCAGCTTGTCCGGAAATAGAATCGGAAGTGTCCGAAGCAGATTTCAGGACAGGGGTTTATTACTTTATCCTATCCACCGTTTAAGCGACAATTAGTTTTCTCTATTCCACTTCTCGTTATAAAAACTCGAGTCCCATTTCCTTTTCTCTTACGCCTTTATTAGTAATATCTTCCGCGTTAGTTTAATGTACCATGCGAATTCTGCAATAAAATTCACCAATTTAGCGCTGCTGCCCTTTTGGGACCTAGATAATCCCTCCTTCCAATACGAGAATAAATATATTATTCGATTTACTTTCCCATCAGCCTGATAATGTTATTTTGTTGTATTTCTTTTGTCTAATATTATTTACCGGCCCGAACCTTGTTATCAAAGTAAGGGATAAAGTTTTACATCAAAAGAAATTAATTAAATTCCTTTTATCGTACGTAAAGTTGTTGGGGATGCATTTAGGAATGTTAAAACAGATAATATTATAAAGTTATAGAGTTATAAGTACTTTACGCACTAGTCAAATAGTAAGTGCGTAAAGTACTTACTACTGTAGTAATAAGTTCATGCATAAAATTTTTTAAAAAAACAAGCTTCTATTGACGTTTTATTTTCGTATTCTTCTCAGCAAACCCTTTTATTTGATACCCATATCATGGGTATGGGTATAAAAAATAACTGGTCCGCCATCTTTGGGAGTCCGCCATATTGGATTTAGAATGACGTCACTTAACTAACCATACATTGTCATCCAAACTACACGTGTGTGCAAAATTTCTGCTCAATCGGTTGGGGACAACTGTTTTAAATAAAAGTACACTAGTAAGTACTTTACGCACTAGTCAAATTTGGCGTAATGTACGCAATGCGTACATGCAGTACATTACGCACATTGGTAGAAAAAGTACTTTCGGCGATTTTGTATTGTATTGCCGAATTGAAGTACGTAAAATATGCCACGACCGATTCTTTGGAAACTTCTATAAAAGGATATTAAAAAAATGTCCGGCTGCTGCAGCGCCGAGGGTTAGGCATAGATACAGATGCCCCCTTTTGTAATAGGAAAATTAATTACAATTCCAAATTCAATTTTTCCTGTGATGCTAATCCGACATTGTGGATCTGATATTTGATTTGTAGCCATACCAGATTAATAGTGTAGGAGTAAAAAATGTTTCATGATGTAAAGATTAATGTTCGGGCATAAATTACCAGGTAAATGAAAAAAGTTTGATCAAAAAATTTAAATCGTGATTTCCGACAGTTTCATGACTGTAATAATAATTCAAAGCATTAGCGAATATTTCACAGGCATAAGAATAAGATCATATTTAACATATACTACTTGCAAGTACAAGGTGCCTGATATTTTGAATGAATTTGTTTGATATATGAAAATAATTTTGTATTTTTAGACATTTTTCCTGGACATTTATCTGCTGAAGATAGTGGAATAAAATATAAAAGTTTATTTGGCATTTTGCAACCTATGAATTTCAAAATTACTGCTTGTATCAGCTGTAAATCAATCGAAACCAAGGAAACTTAGTTATTGCAGAAATCATAAAATAACGAGAGATTTTCAATAAGACTTTTATGTCTTACATACACCATGTTTTACTGTTCTTCTTTGCTGCATAAATCATATGCAGATAGTGAGTTTATATTTTTTATATGTGCATTCAGTATATTCGCCATTACCACACAGGACGAATTATATTTTTAACTACAACGTGCTATACTGTTTCTTTTGTTAAATGGAAAGACGGGAGAAATTTCAAGAGATACGAATTTGTAAAGAAAATTGGAAAATGCCGCCATTTTGAATATTTTTTGGCCACTATAAAATTTATTATTTGCTATTTACACAAACAATTATATAAAAATAATGAACCCAAATATTCAAGGAATATCTTGGATATTCGAACCGAAAAAAAATCCGAAATTATTAATTCGTTTTTACTTTTATGGAGGAACATACAGTATAAATCAATTTTTTAAAGTTTCCTGGTAAATTGGTTGAACGCAATGGACCTCTTTTATGGTGCGCCCAATCGCCAGACCTAAATCCATGTGATTTCTACCAGTGGGGAAATACGAAATCTCCGATTTACAAAATAGAAGTTCTATATTTGCCAGCATATAACAAAGTTCTCTCAGACCAGGTTATGTTTTTGAGGTCGCAGCACGTCTGGATCAAGGTCAAATGAAGGTCAAATTTCGTTTTTTTTAATGATATAACTTTTTTACACCGGATTCCGAAATAACGGGAAATTTTACGTCCGTGGCCCGTTGGTGAAAGTGAAGTCGAATCTGAGATTTCGTCGGATCTCGGACCAGTTAACCTTGACGTTTGTTGAGTCGCTGATCACGAATCCGCTGTTCACGTGACCCCAGCGCGTCTGGATCAAGGTCAAATGAAGGTCAAATTTTATTTTTTGAACGATATAACTTTTTTCAAATCAAAATTCATCGGTTTATGGTTCCCATGATTCTTCACAACTTCCATAAAGGTCATACATCTGATACATTTCATTTCATAGCCTAGATTTTAGTCGGGAGATTTAAAAATTGGGTTTGACCTTCAAATGACCTCCAGAGGTCACTTTTACTAAGAGGTCAACACGTATTTGGACGTAAAATTTCTACCTGTTTCGGATTCCGGTATTTGACCTTTATTTGACCTTGATCTAGACGCACTGGAGTCACGTGGACATTGGATTAGTAATCAGCGGCCCAAAAACCGTAAAGGTCAACTGGACCGAGATCCGACCTATCGTTTCGAAGCGGAAATTTCAGACGTTACATTCAAATCTCGGATTCGACCTTTAAATGATCTCTAGAGGTCACTTTCACCAATAGGTTAACACGTATTTGGATGTAAAATTTCTGGCTGTTTCGGATTCCGGGATCAAAAAAGTTATATCTTTCAAAAAACGAAATTTGACCTTCATTTAACCTTGGGATTGTGCTGGGATCGTGATCAGCGACCTTAAAAACATAAAGGTCAACTGGTTTTGTGGCCCTGTGTTATTATACATATATTTTTTTCATGTTTTCTAAAACTTAGTGTTCAATAAAGAAATTCAATTGATATGTTTGCTGTTAAAATTAAAAGCCCACTTTTAGACCCACCGTGTATAAGATTAAGGACGCTACTGATATACAAACATTTTGTTTTCCCAGTGACTTTTTCTTAACGCGCCCGCCATTTTGCTGCTGTTTTATGGGCCCAATGCCGGCTGTCCGGCCCATTCAATTTTCAGATTAATTTTAACCCGACATTAAAACTAGAGGTCCGGTAAATGCCCATAAAAAGCGTGGAAAAAAGCCTCTCGACGCGAGGTATCTATCGAAATTTGAGGCCGGACAAGAAAGTAATTAAACATTGTCCCCTTGCCAATAATTTATGGCAAAATTGAACGCTGTATGTATTAGTTGGGGACGTCGCAAAGTTGAGCGTTCGGTTGTGTGACAACTTGATGAATTTGTAGGCCGTAATACTCTCGATAACAAACTGATTTACAGTTAAATGTCTTAAATGGAGATAAAAATTTCCAAGGGCTACAAAATGTTATACATATAGCAAAAATACAGTATATTCAAACTAGAAAGAATTGATAATAGGTTTAAAATTAGGAAAGTTTTCTATTAAGGACAATTTTATGAAAAAACCCATAAAAAACTGCATTTACTATTGTAATAAATAAATCCATAACAGTATATTTACTGTTATGGATTTATATTATCAGTAGGCATTACAGACACCGTAGCCCCACGTCGGGCGCCATATCGAGGACTTTGATTGTTTTGATTATATTTTGAGAACATGGGTGAAAATTCGTAATAGGCTGTCGCTCGAACTGCGACAATACGAAACATTTAAATGTTAAAGTCGGAATCATCCCACCATTATGGTCTGCAAAAAAAGAGTGGAAAACTCTATTGTTAATTAAGTCTCATTGTAAAAAGTTAAAATTAGATGTTTGACCTTCACCGTGCTCAAAACACTGGCTCCTAGCTTTATTATATTTCTCCCATTATTTTGTCACCAAATAAAAGTTACCACACAATTATACGAAAGTTTAAACTTTTTTTATAACTCGGAACTTTTTCGGCGTTATATAAATGATGACAACTTCTGAAGTAATCAATTTCCAGCATCGAACTTACATCTTTTATATGAGTTTGGGCGATCGATTCCGACAAAAAATTGCCAGCCATAATTCAACTGTTTTTCTAACGGCAAAATTATCACAAAAGACTGGAATGGTCTTCTGCATAATATATCATTTTCAAATCTTGGTGGAGCTCTTTGAGCTGGATATACACGGTTCTTTCCTAGGAATATCGAGAAAGAGAAGCCTTTTTCTACTGCCAAGCGTAAAAATACAATTTTTAGTCACGACGTTCAGAAAGAAACCTGTAAATGTCTTGCAGCGAAATATAATTAGATATCAGTCTTTAACTATTTCCACTAACTATTAAATATATTAAATCGTTATTCCAGTTATAGAAATTCAATTCTCTATTTACAAATTGGAGTTTAAATATGATTGCAGTTTGCGATAGATTCATTAATACGATTTAAAACAAATTAATCAAATAATGTTATCCTGATATCAGCTTATAACAGTTTATTACTATACTAACTAACAGTTATTGTTAAATGTTGTCACCGCCGTTCTTATAGGTGAAAATTCGAAATATTTGGAATTATTCAATTTTCGTGGCTGAAAACACACATAGGTATTGTATTCTCGAAACCGAGAGAGTTGCACTCAACCAAATTTGGAGAGGGCATAGCTAAGACAATGCGAAACATCGCCTTAATGTTAAAAATGTTGTCACCGCCGTTCTTGGCTATTTGTACTTATCCCTTAAAATTATGTATATTGCTTATTTTTAATTTTTTACTGATGTTTCCAATCTCCTAGCAAAAATTAAACATATATTATTCCAGGTCAGTATTTAAATGTGGATTATAAATTCACAGGCAAAAAAACTTCAAATGTAAATATTTAAACCCCCGTGTGAATTAATATTTATGAAAGCAGAACCGTAGTTTTGTTACATTAGTGGCGTTTGGTGTATTCACAAAGCAAATATTGTAAACCGCTTCAGCTTTTTCCTAAATAAATTTCGCTCTGGGAACTCGCCCAATCGATCGTAAATATGTACGGAAATAGCTCGTGGAATTTAATTTAATATATTTGTATGGTTTCTTCAGGTGTGACGGTATTTATAATTTACTTCGCTGTTGAATCCTTGGATTCCTATATTATGCGGAAAGATGCGAATATGTTTTTACATCAAACGCAAAACGCATACTGTCGTATGCAGCGTATTGTTTTGCTTTTCGTGAAGGAAACTTGGCGAAAGGGAATTTTAAACAAATTGAGAGTTTTACTATTTTCCAATCGATGAAAGGGAAATGACAAATAATGAAACAAGAAAAGGTGGTATAACTAATTATGACACAAAAACTTGGAGTTACTTAATGCATGTCGATTAATTCAGCGTTAGTGTAGTTTTGCTTATTGAGTAAATGAATCAAATTTGCACAAAATATCATCAAAGTAACGGCAATAATATTAAGAATTAATAGCAACTGTCAACTATCTGACAACCACTTACTACATAATTTTCATTTCAACCACAGGCAACCACAGAACACATACAGGGCGATGGTCCATTCCAGGCAGCCAGAACGGAAAGATGGGCCAATTCCAGAAAGACAAAGTGTCCAGATCTATGACGGATTTCACTGTAGGATCTTTGCGGAGTCACCACAGGTTGTGAACGAACGTCGACCCATTATATCTGAGGTTCAGTAACCAGTGGTCGGAATCTGGCCAGTATATGCACACACTCCAAATTATTTATTATATTATACCTAGGCTATATACATGTTTATATTAATTACTGTCAATGTGTGAATTACTCAATAAATCCCAATTTTTATAAAATACTTCTGCTCTCACAACAATCGAGGTAGATAAGTCCTATCTACGGTGAAGGCCCTCAAAAGGTGCATAGCTCTAAAGCTGCCATACACAAGGTTTCCAAGGAGGCACAGTGCAAATAAGCTCCTAAAGATTCACAGGCGCTCTACGGAGGCCTTTAACATAAACTTTAATGCCCATCAAACAACTCAGAGACTGCGATAAAAAAATAGGGTATCAAATTCGACAGTGTCCATAAATTCAGTGCAAAACAAAATTAAGGGTCGGTTGACATGGCGCCCAACGTGGGGCGTCGACATCAGGAATGCTTATGGCCTATCAAGTTCCGCGACAATATGCATTATGTTGGGGAAACCTCTCGATCTGTAAGCATTAGAATACGAGCACAAGGATTACATTTACAAGTCTGAGAAATAAAAAATTTGCGATAACGCTTGGGAAAATGGTCACATAATTCCATGGGGCTCGGTTAAAATTTTTGGGGGTGGAAAATAATACCCGTTAAAGAGATTTTGGTGTGTCGTGCGCATAAAAGTTAAAGAAAGTGGTTTTTAAGGAAACAAATACGTTGTAGCAATAAAAATCACCAATAGATGTTCGGTATTAGACAGGAAAAGTCATACCGATTGCTATCTCGGCAGTTAAAGCTACCAGTACATCAAAACTTTAATTACTTATTCCATAAAGTTTGTTATATCAGACATAAAACAAGATAATATCTAGCGATGATAAATTAGGCACTGTTTTAATTTGTATATCTAATAACGTCACGCTCGGTCCGTGTGTCTCGACGGCGAGGCCGTTGGCTGCAAACATAAGAGAGGTTGCACATTTTTCAATCGATAATACGATTTCTGTAGTTGGCAGAGCTCTCACCCCTCAATAATTAATGACATAGTGTCTGTCTTATCACTTCTAGAACTAGTCCGCTTAACCTGCCCGGATCCGCTACTCATTTAACTGCGCTTTACTGAAAGCAACTTCATAATTACGTCGAAATCTTTGGTAACCGAAATTAATTCTCTCAATTTTGAATGGGAGCCCTAATCTGTATCTATAATCGCCTTCGCATTGGCGTTACTTATATAAGGGCCGAATTGTTCGAAAAACTTAATTAAGATTTTGTCTACCCCGAACATCTGTCTGCTGCAAATGCGATAAAAGAAATTAAAGGACCCCTTCCAAAATAGAACTCATCGGTTTTTCACTCTCACCGTCCTAACATACTATCAATGGCACAAATATAAGTTAAGAATAATAGTTTTTGTGGAATGGTATCAGACATCACTTTTCAGGTTCTGTTTGACGCATTAAAAGATCCAAACAGTGTGGAAAATAACAGTCTCTTTTATGGAGAAAGGTGTCACAATTAAAATCATATATCATATATACTTTTTATATAAAAAGTGTTCTATATACATATATACAGAGTGATTCACAACTTTGGGATTAGATTCGGCATCAAAAATAGTCAATATCGTAGAAAAAATTATTGAAGTTGTAGTATTTTAAAGCCTTACATAGCTGGGCTACTGTAGTCATTCGTCATTCGTGTTGTGCGCTGTATGCAATTCGCTCTCTCTCTCTCTCTCCACGTGACCCCAAGCAATTCCGAATACCGGAATCAGATTTTAGTATTAACGTTTTCGCGATAGTGTTTACATTAGTTGTTTCAAGTGTAATGTAAAGTAATGTAATACCTACTACATTACTTTTCCAAGTGTCAAAAATGGGTTACGTCTATGGCAACTCGGATGGATATCGTTTTAATTTATGGCGAAGCAAGACAACATTTGTGTTATGGTGAAGCAAGACAACATTTTTTGTTCGTAGAAACTATGTAAGTCGGGTCCAAATGTGGTTACAGTGGAACAAAATTTTGAACAGTTGTTGGAACATCAGATATGTCTTATTATTTTATTAAGCAAAACAAATTAATTTCATTAATTAATAATAACAAAATTGTATTTGTGAGATTCCCTTTACATCCAAAATTTATTTTTTGGATAAGTTCTGAATCACCCTGTATATATGTATACACTGTGTCTCAAAATGATGGAATAAAATTCATATTTTTTTTCCAGTTGAAATTTAAAAAATCGCTGAAACAGATCAATTAGTAAATCGAAAGAAATTGTCAGCGATGAAAAATATTCAACTTCACAGTTAGATGTACTATAGTAGGATCATATTCGATGCAAACTAATAAATCATTGCCTGTCAAGGGATCCAGTGCAGCACGGTTTTAAGGGGTTTAGAAATTGAATAATTTCTTTACGCATTATGAAGGGATGAAGGGATCAGTTCACGTCTGGCACCCCTGTTCCTTCAAAAATTCCTTTATTCTCGTAAACTATTTATTTTAAATGTAATTTATTATAAATCCAATTTGTTTTTTAAATGATGAAGCGGTATTTCAGATTTTACATTCAGTTTCATTTTAAATTTGAAATGGTTCATCTTACGTGTCCTAAAAATGATGACACGATTTTCCTTTGATAAAAGACCGACAATTTTTTGCTCTACTTTGCATCGAATACGATCCCACTATATCTCCAAATGCAGAACAACTTATTTGTAATACATTATTACAGTGGCGGCGTATACATATTAAAGTGCATTTTAAAAAACTGATTATAACCCGACTATTTATTTGATTAAAAAAAATTATTCAGATTTCCAGTTATTCGAAACCATTTGTTTTTCCTGCTCTAATTGTGATTAACGATCCATTTAGATATAGAACACTAGATATACATGCGAGCTTCATTATCTCATACTAATATTTATACTTATACAAGCTGGAAAATTAAATACCCAGTTTTAAGCCCCTCATTATTTTTGTTCAAGCGTGCATTAATTAAAAGAAATGATACAGTAAATTATCGCTAGCGTGATCTTTAATTATTAAAAACAATATGATGTATTATTATCAATCGATGGGTGTAAAAATCTAAATTACTATAGGGCTGATTCTTCAAATTACTTCATCCTTATGTCTCAAAATTAGTAAATAAAAATAAAATTAAATGATTGTTTAAAAAGTACGAAAAAAATGCGTTTATCAAATGGGTCGAGTGCACTGAATAACGTTTTCCCGCGTATAATCGCAAATTTTCGATTTTCCAAAAAGAACTACATAGGGGTCAAATCAGGACTTTTTGCGGACCAAAAAATCGACCCTTTATAAGAGAGTAAAAGAATGTCCTTTGTGTAAAATACAGTTATTATTATAAAAATTTAACACTATAAAAAATAATTGCTTAGTTCTATCCTGGCACAACTGCCATATTGTCATTATCACTGTTTTGGATTTCACATGAGTGTCAATCTGTCAAAGCAAATACATAACATGTATATATCCCAATATAAACAAAGGATTTTAACTTTCTTATAAAAGAGCAATTTTATGGTCCGTAAGTAGTCCTGATTTGCCCCCATATATGTAGCTTCTTATAAGGGACTCTAGTCGACAAAGTAAACAAAGAACGACATAATAACTTGTATGATCTAAGGAAGAAAATGTCGAACGCAGTTAATACCATCAATGAGATGAGTAAAGGAGGGCTTTGTCTTTACTGCGAAGGGCTAGTAAATAAACCAAAATATCGTGCAAATTATCCAAGCAAATACGAGGTCTGTTCAAATAATAACATAACTCTGTATTACGCGCGGTTGGCAGCATTGCGTCGCGCATAACTCCTGTAACCACATGTTCTTCAATTGTTGACATCTCATTTAGTTTTCGTGTTAATGTTATTTAAGTGCAACTTGTTTAAGTGTTAGTGATCTTTCAACTTTTGAAACAAGCTTACGGAGATGATGCTCTGGGTCGTACGCAATGTTACGAATGGTTGTCACCATCCAAATAGGGTCGTCACTCAGTTGAAGATGATCCTCGACCAGGAATACCTTCAACTTCAACTGATGACCCCTACATTCTTTGACCCCTAGAACATTTTGATGTAGTATTTTGTGACAATAAAAACCAAAAACCTATCACCGGCGTTTAGTTGTATGTTATACAAAAAGTATAATTTACCGTACTATTAAAAAATTGCATAATATACAGTGTTTCATTAAAAATCAATGATGTTTTTTTGAGATAATTTTCTTACGTCAAAAAATCTGCAACTAAAAATACTAATCGATGTGTCCGCGCGTTTTTCCACAAAATAATTATCCGAATTTTAGACGAATTTGTTCCTTTCATCATGAAAGCACTGTTTATGATTTTTGTAACCAGAAAAAGTCAGGTATTTCTAAAACACGACATATACAGAGTATTCCATTTAAAGAAACACAAACAGAATTCAATTGTTTCTTTATTTACCTCTTTGATAATGCAAGAAAATTTACCAAGGCTTTGGTCATTACTATTTTTTTTTTTGTATAAATAAAAAGTGTAGATTGTCATGTGAATGACCCTGTACATCGGAAATAAACAATTTTGACGCTTGTCTACGCTGCGAACTGTTAAATATTTATCTAAATGGCACTTCTGTTAAATATTTAAAAGCAGTTGGATTACACCCTGTGTATTATACAGGAAAGTGATCACCTCGCTATCGCGCGTAAAAAAAAATGTTTTACATAACACAATAATATTCCGCGTGCTCGGAATAAATAAAAAAAAAAGTCTGACAACATCCACTTATATTCCTGCTCTGTACTTTCGCAGGCCGTTCCTTGACAAAAGTAGGCAGGAATTCTAAATGCTTTTCACGTGCCACTCGCTGTAAGGACAAGAGCCCTAAGAATCTACGTGGATACACACTTTTTATTCCATATCAGCATCGGGATCTACGGCACTGCATATCGGAAAAGGGACAGGCCTGGAATCGTTTTCGAGTTTAACATCGTCTACTATTCTCGAATCGCTCCCGCTGAAACGTTGAGCTAGATAAGGACATTAATCGAGATTTAAGTAAAACTTCCAAATTGTGAAAACTCCAAGACCGTCATTAAAGCCACTTAAATTTCAGTTTCGTCCCAGGGCAATAATAAACGGAATTGATCCCCGGGAAGATTTCACGCCACTTCTCCATGTGTTGTTTAAATTTATGCCCCCCTCACTGCGACACCGGAAAGCAGGCGTAATCTTCCCGATTTTTAATGATAAGATTTCCTCTAAGATTTGTATTAAGGTCAAGAACAACGCGGAAGGAAAAACGCCGCAGTTGTTTATTCTCTCCTACAATTTCACGCAAAATCGTAACCAAGTAGTAAACTTCGTCATACAGTTGTGAGGCGGAAGAATCATGGTTTGTACACATGAACTACTGGATATTAATGTAGGGGTGCCTCAAGGTTCTATACTAGGGCCTCTAATATTTTTACCTTTTATAAACAACTTGCCAGCTTTGACAAACATTTGACGAGCTGTTACTGAATTTGTATCACTTGTCTAGAAAATTTAAAAATAATAAAACTTTGCAGGATGCATCAAAAACCCAGACTGACTATGGGAAATTCTGTTCTACACATCTTGAGTTTCTTTTGATATACAACTAAGGATAGTTGTAAGTATATCAGGTTTTTTAGGTTTATTTTTTTTAAGTCTCGGTTTGTCGCACCATCACTTTCACTTTTTAAAAATCAACACATTTATAACTACTTTTGTTACATAAATACTGCCCTTACAACTGCTTTTATACAGACCTTACGAGTACACTCTCAAATTCTTCTTTTTATTCTAAAATTTCGTGACATTTATGTGTAGCCGTCAATAAAATAATGTTTTCTTTATTTTTCAGATTTACTGCGGACTACCAATGCAATCTTGAGTACTGGTAAGCTAATTTAATATTTTTTTAGTTTTTTTTTAATACAAATGACTAACTTTGGCTAAGAACCGATCCGATAGTTGAATTTTAATTTTACGCGAAAGAATATGACGACTGGAATATAACATTTTCAAATTACATCACGCTTTTTGAATACATATTTATTGTGTCATTTAAAAAATATAAGTCCGTATTTAATAGTAAACCCATATTCTTACTTTGCAAAATCTCGCCTACGCCTACGATGTTAACATTAAATTCTTGCTCAATTGTTCAAGCCTTCGCAATAAGCAATAAGCCGAAGTAAGAAGACCTGAAGATTGTTAATGAGATTATACCGAAACGTCGTCAAACAAATGGTTAATTTGAAGACCATGCAGATTCAACGCCATATATATATATACAGGATGTCCCAAAATAACGTGTACAGCGAAAGGCCACAGATTTGTGGACTCAAAAGAGGCAGATTTAGGCTAATCCATCCATGTATACCCGAAATCGCTTCGTTTGGCTGCTAGATGGCCTCAAAAGTTCGTGAAAATTTTTTGAATTTTGTAAATAGTCTGGTCGTTATTTTGGGACAATATATATATATGATTGTAGAATTTCTCCGGGTTTCTTTTCGCGTTGAATGTGTGTGTGTGTGTATATACAGTGTTCTATTTATTTTTTTGTCAAAATTGAATCCCTTGCTAAAAAACGTTTACTCTTCGATTATTCTTTAATTGAATTTTCATATAGTAGGTAGATTAGATTCATTTAAATTTCGCGTCATTAATATTTATCAGAGATAAAATATTAACAATATTCTGCGATATTTATTTTATACGCTTCCCCATTCGATCAAGTGCGGTAACGTACAAAAAATGACAGCGTATCCAACATATTTAACTAAGTATAACACAAATTTAGTCGCCGCATACCGTTTCCAAAGTTATTTTAATTTGTTCGGTAAAATTATACCCAACAAATAACATAAACCTTTGTTGTTTCAGTAAGCGGGAAACCTTTTTTGGGGCTTATGAGATGAAACACGAAACGTTGATTTCGGCTTTAAACTGTAATACGTGATGTGATTTCAAACGGGTATCATTTTACTTCATAATATTAAGTAACCCACACGGAAAAAGGAGTGTATTGTGGCGATAGTGTGTTCGATGGTAACTTCATTGATAGAAATAAAGAAAAAGTTTTCCCAATTAATATGTATAAGGTGTTGTGACACTTTCAAATATGATAGCAAGCTTAATCTTTGTTTTATTGAAAATCCTGTATATTTTTTCCTTAGTTGGATAGAAGACTCTTGCAATTACAATGATATAAGGTGATGAGTCCACCTCTAACAGTAAGAAAAATGTAGCCTGCAGAGCCTATAGACAAAATGTTATAATTTTAGTTTAACAGTATCCTTATTTAAGAAAAAAAACTGTGACGAGCGATAAACATTTTTAGAAGCGCTGGAATTTATAGAAGCAAAAGTAGCGTTTTTATTGTTGTTAAAACTATGATAACACAGCGCCACAAAATAAAAAAAGTGGGTTGGTTGGGCCCTGAAGACAGAATTCCGGATCAGTTCGTATTTTGATTCTAATATCAAGACACTTCTCTAGAAAGCGATTGGAAAATCATTCGAATTAATGAACTCATTGTATAATAACCCTATAATCCCGTAGCTCCATGACCCCATGACCCCGTAACCCTATAACCCGGGAACATGGATATCATACATCAGCTGTCCGAAACTACATGACTGGTTCGGAAGGCTTCATAACCCAATAACCCTGTAACCTCAACATTGGGTCTGTAGTACCGCTCTAACTCTATAATCCTTTAACTCAGGGCATGCAAGCTTCCGTAGACCCATCATGTGGGGTATACAAATTTGTGTTACAGTCACTCTTTATATCTATACTGAAAAAGCATAGTATACTTTGACTCACTGATTTCGAAACGTCAGCGCTTTTGGAACTAATAACCCTAACCCTATAACATGATAACCCCGTAACCTGTTATTTGAACGATTTTTATCTCAAAAACTCACGACCCCTGAGTTACAACATTATTTAGCTTCTCAAGTTTCGTGGTAATACATCCTCGCACACCCAGGATTATGGTGTTACTGGATCATTACGTTATGGGGTTATAGAAGCCCGTCAAGTCACAGCCATGTAGTTTCAGACCCCTGACTAATGAAATTCATATCGGCACTGAGTTTCAAGGTTCTACACTCGCACATTCCGAGTGATGGGGTTACGGGGTCATGGGGTCATGAAGCTACGGGGTCGTGGGGTTATGAAACCTCGGGGTTATGGGGTTATTGCGCAACGAGATTATGACTTTCGAATGTTTTCCAATCATCAATTTTATGATATTTTGTTGCAATTTTTTGGCGTTATTTATAGAATTCTACTCAAACAGATTGGTAACAGTTTCCAAATTTTTCTCTACGTGGCATCATACGCGTTAAATACAATGCTTTTCTGTGTTAAATTTTTATGTAGCATACTTTTAAGAGATGACGCGTAGTGTACATTCACCTTTGTCGACGCTAAAAACGGCAAAATGCATCCGTGGATGCCGGGATATTATTACGTTGGAATTATTACACCAACACGTAATAAAGTTGTCTATAATACAAACAAACCATTGTCGAGTTGGTTCGTTATTGTCGAAAACTTCACTCTGGAGGCGAATTTATGTACTATCATTTATTCGGTTCCCCGCAGACTAGCAAATCATTAAAATATATACTTTGATGCTAAGCGGTAAAATGTTTTGTACAAGGAAGGTCGCAAATATTCCTCCACGATAAAACAAAATATGAGCATTACGCATTCGCGGTTATACCATGATGGTTCTGTCACTTGATGTGCATTTTCTTTATGCTTACAATTTTGTCACTATGACCATTAAGGTGTAACACACTTTGAAGGTTATATCTCGCTCACACCGTTACAAATGTTACAAATTAAATGTGCACACTGCTTCAGCGATTTGAAAAATGGCTATTCAGTATTACTGTGGTTTTCATAGTGCTCTTGTTGTATGGACCAATTTTTTCTTAGATAAGTTGTGAATCAGTCTATCCAGCTGGAGGGCCTAGCTTTTAATCATCGAAACAAAAGAAGGTCGGATCAATGGCTACGTAACATTAGAACAAAGTTTGCAACAAAGCGAATCGCCAGCCTATAGTCCTTGGTAACTTGGACACGCTGCGTATGTTTATTCTGTGCCAGAGGAGCAAATTTTCAAATTAAAATTCCGTCACGGGAGAGGCAATAAAAACTCTGTGTTGCCAAGCAGACGCGGGGCACACGTGAACGGGTATATTATGCATCGTAATGCAGAACATACAGTATTTTGCTTCGACAAATTCAGTCCTCTCTGAGAGCGCCGAATTGGTCACGATCTTTGCTCGAGTAAACTAACTCTAGTGATCTACTTTTCTACTATCTGACTCTCAAGACGGAACGAACAAATATCTATAAATCACCTCAAACATTTTGACTTACTTCTAAAACTAAAGCTACTCCAGAAATAACTACCCGGCTGAGTTCCAGTTTAAAATCTGCAGAGTTTAGTTTTTCCCACTCTTATAACGTGAAATTAAAATGGCAGTTACACAAGTTCGGCGCTTATTTTAATCGAGTGTATTATTTACTCAATTGGACCGGATTGGCCAATTTAAAGTTGAATAGGATACTCCGATAAAACTTTTCGAAGACCAAGAACAATATACACTCGAATTATTCTGCCTTTTCTTTTTAAAATAATTACGCACGTTTTGAAATATTGAATACGCAGGGAAGATACAAGACATTGACACATCATATCAGGTTGTTTGTAATTGACCAATTCCAGTCGTACTAAAGAATTAATTTCTGTACCTGTTGGACTATGTGTGCGATTAAACGTAATATTCCATTTTCTGAATAAATTTCCCAGCATAAAAGCCGAAGCTGAAGAACGGCTAATAGCAGAAAAATAAATGTAATGTTGATCGCATCCTCCAGAGCTTCCAAAAAGGCGGTAAACATTCATTGTAAAAAAAAACAGCCGCATCATTTATCAAACAAACAAAAAGCTTAGCTCTCTGATAATAATTGAGATATGTAAGACGGTGAAAGGTAAGTTAATGCTTTCTCCATATACCCTCACTTGTTACTTGCGTATCATTAGGCTTGTTTTCATCCAGACAAACATTGTAAACCGTCACATGTATCTGGAGAATCATAAAAAATAACACGTAAAACAAAACTTCTTGGAAATGCTCTAAAATATTTTATTCGCGGATGAATTTTTCATTTTTATATATACTATAAAACTGGTCTGGTCACAACAGGTCGTGTGTTACAATAAATCACGTTTGAAGCTGCTTCAGATAGCCGCTGTCTTGTCTATGCATTTTCCCTGTCACACAATTCTGTACTTAGTGCCTTGATTTACTCCCCGTGTAGTACCTATAACGCTTTTATGGCTATAAAATTCTAAACCTGGTTTTTCACGACATGTAGGTATTTTATGTGGAAATCAGTTTGTTTGGGCAACTCTGCCTTTTTGTGCTGCACTCGGTCGGTATTTCATTATTCATGGTAACATCGTTGGTAAGTAGATTGCAGCCTTTAATAGACCAAAAACACACAACAGAGATTTCCTTTAAACTTTCCCTATTTTTCCTGGTTATTCGTAATTATTTTTATACGTAGAATACTAATTTTACGCACGCTGTACACTACGTAATTCGTAATGTAAATATTTAACACATTAGTGTAGATAATCATTGTACACTACGCGTAATATGCCCTAAGCGTAATGTAAATACATAACGGACTAGTGCAGATATTCACGCACGTAGCAATTTTTTTGTTTAATATTAATTCTGTGGATGTTGGCCCTGGCGGTCATGGTTGCAAACTTTGATACGCCTACTAGGATCTCGCGTGGAATAATTTAATTAATTCGAAACAAATCTTGTACTTTACAGCCCTCTTAAATCTAGTAGATTAAATTTAAACAATTTTACGCACGTTGTACATTACGCAAATAAGAATTAATGCGTAATGTAAAAATTTAGCGGTCTAATGGATATAATTACGCCCGTAGCTACTTTTTTTGTTTAGTGCCAATTAATAATTTATTAGATATTGACTCTGAGGGTGTACCTCTTATAATTTAGAATCATTTAACTAATTCAAAGCAATATTGTACTTCTACGTTACAGCGTTCCTGAATTTTCCAGATTGAATTTAAGTAGTTTTACACACATGTGTTAGTAGTAAACTGCACACTAACGCGTAGTGTAAATATTTAATGCACTAGTTTTTTTTGGTCAAGCAAGAAACGATACTGCATCAGTCAATATCCAGAAACTTAACTGCGAGCGTATTATCTGCACTGGCACGTTAACAATTTATATTACGCACTAATATGTATTACACGTAGTGTACAATGTTAGATAATTACACTGTGTACACTACGCAAAAAATTTAATGATCATGCTCACAGTTCGTTTCTGGATATTGACTTCGACGGTGGTGGTTGCAAACCGCTGGCGTTCGATACAGAATCGTTTCTATAAACAATCGCTTGCTTGATCAAAAGAAACTAAGATACGCCTCCTACGATTTCGCTTGAAATTATTTAATTAATTCGAAGCAAACATTGTACTCCTGCTTTACAGCGCCTTTAAATTTAACAGATTAAATTTAAATAACGATAATATTCTTTAGCGGGGTGTTTTAACTTTTGTCGCGTCGTAAATTTTTAAAGTAATGCCCCAAAAAAATAGGTAATAAAGATTATATCTCGGGGAAATTCGCTTCTGTAACTGTACGTGTATAAAATATGCGAGAACAGTGAGGTCAACTCACTCTGTTTGGTTTTAATTAAAAAAGAAACATTTGTTTGATGTTATTAGCATTCTGCTCCTTACTTTGTCCGATGGTGTTCTGATGTCTTCGCCGTGAGCAAATTTGCTACAAGGAGTCGCAGAGAGTCCAAAGTAACAAAAATGTCTCCTTTGCACCAGCGCGTAAAGTATAAATTAGTCATGATCGTTTTGGAATAATTAAGACTTCGAGCAAAGTCAGGAGCAATTGCATTGGTTTGGGTGCAGTTTTGATGTGAAAGAATGGTGACGGGGTTGTGATACTTGTGCTTCTAATGAGGATGGATATGGAATGATGAAACCTGATTGGACGATTGGACTGGGACAATGCTTACCTTGTAAATGCTTCTTAATTAAGGCCAAGACTTTTATTGGCTTTAGATATAATGTAATTTACGTGAGGAATAAAAGTTAATATGGTATCAAGAATTACAAAGAAACCTTTAAATTCAGCGCAACGAGACACAATTTCTTTGGTTCTTTGATATGTTCAGTGGCGATGTGATATCTTTCTACTACTACTACTACTCGTTTACTCTTGAAAACAGTTTGAAAGTAATCTACGTATAAAAGAACGTTAGCTAGATTATCACAAATATCTTTAATGGACATATCGAATAAAAGTGGGTCGAGAACAGATCCTTGAGGTATTCCTGAAGTAGCAACAGTTTCAGTCGATATAAAACCATGATGCTGATTTGTTAGATAGTAACTTGCATAAATTTACAGTTATAGCAAAATTAAACAATTTGCTAAAAAGGAATCAATAAATGTTTCGTTTGAAGGAGGAAATTAATAAGAATTTACCGGTTATGGAAAGTTGCGAGGCGTCATTTGCCATGGCCTGAGGTGTCGAGGGATATGGTGGAGATGGTCAGCTGGGTGTTGCGAATCGGTCGCTGGGGCAAGTTTGTCAGATCCGAACGGGAGAGATATAAACCTGTCTAGGTGTAAAGGGTCTAAATGGCCATATTTGTCAACTGTCTGGCCACGCAGTCCCATTCCGTGCCCCGCTATTATAATATGAAACGCTGCCTTCGGACCTCACGTAAAACGTCAGTGTTTAATCAATACTCTCAGCCCAACAAAAATGCACCGACATGCGTTGCTTAATATCCACAATAGTTACCGCGTTAATATTGTTTTTTTTTTGGATGTTTGCCAAATGCTAAATTAATCGTTTCTGATGTTTCAAAATATTTGTTTACAAGAGAATTCCAGAATTTTGGCAGGTTTCTTAGGTAAGAGACAATTAAAACCTCAATGTTTGTGTTATGCTGAAAGGTGTATACAAAATGTTGAAAAAAAAAATAAAAACATTTAAAAGAAAAGAGAAAAATTCCAGAAAGGTTCCCACCTTAACAATTGGAGTATTGTAACCAATGACTTTCAGTGACTCCAAAGATAGTAAAAATCCATTGAGATCAGGTGACCGAGGTGGCCAGGGCACAGGACCAAAGCGTCCAAACCATCGCTGAGGAAACATTTCATTCAAAAAGTGTCGTTACGTCTCGAGTACTGTGTGGAGGGCATTTTCTCCTGCTGCACCATACACTAACACCATATCGACACGTTCGGAAATAGTAAATGCATTGTTTTCTCGGTTCATTGTAAAACTACTTTGTGCACAAACTAAAAAATTAAGCAAAGTAAGAAATAAGAAAATCCATTTTAATGTAATCGGCACGCTATTCTGATTTTTTACTTCTTTATAAAAATTACACTGTCACTATCGTGGAATTACAAAATAAAAACAAATAGAAAATCAGTTGACTGCACTTTGACAATGTAACCTAACCTTCTTTTAGTATTACTAGTACTAGATTATACCGACTTAAATTATAAGGTTGCATCTCGGCTCGCATAAAAACATTTCCAAAGTTTTTAATAAATAACACAGGGTCAGCCTTCATTTTCGTTGAATAATTAAACTTTAATTTACAAAAAAAAACACGAAGATAGAACTTTTTCGTATAAGACTTTTCTATTACAAATATCATCAGAAAGCTGTAGTTTAATTTTTATAGATTATACACGCCACACCCTGTATATATTATATACGTTATTACAGAAGGGAATACTATTTTCGAGCATTAAGTCCTGTATTTACATCTTCCGGCGAAATTTCTCTTTATTCTGTCTCGACATTGTTCACTATTGATTGCTTAGTTAGAAAAACAAAATTGTCACTTATAAAACTTAGTATCTTTTCCTCAAAATATGGACGCAGGTGTCGTTCTGTTTTTAAGATATGCGCCAAACTCGCGAAGAACCTGCCTAACTTTTCCCAACAAATCTAAAAGTCAACCTCGCATTATAAATAAATATTTCCTCTGTTCCAATACACTTTTTGTTTGTGTCTCGTGCCGCAAGTATTTCTATATCTCACGGAAATATTTATTATGCTCTAGCGTATAAATATACACCAACAGCATCTAGCATGAGAGCGAAACGAAAATAGACTTTATTGCCACTAAACACTGAAATAATTAACTTTATAAGGTTATACACTTACACCAAACAAATATACTTCACAAACTAAAATAAAAATGCAACATAATGAAGCAGTGATCATATTCGGTCATACCCATTTCGCCGAATAACGTGGCAGTTTGTCTTTTATCCGTGTACCATCTCGTCATATCATACCAGGTGTGAAGTTAACTGTAAGTAGCGGCAGTTTTATGAAAAAGTAACAACTGGCAACGCTGGTACTGCACTGATATAACTTACCACGGGAAAATAAATCATGTGTTTAGTCTTTCCGATCTCAATTGAAGACCAAAGTATGTCAGTAAGGTTCGGTCGGCAACTCGGCATTGAAATGTTTGAAAAATTTGTTCCCATATTTATTTAGACGGACCCATATACAGGTCTGGTCGCCCAGTTGTAGAATGCGCGCGCGGGCAAACGGCGCACAAACACAGCCGCACTGGGCGACCGGTTTTAAATTTCAGTTGCTGACAAATTGACTTGCAGTGCAGTGCAGTAATGTTGATTATTTTAATTTATTTGCTCCCTTCATTTTCCACTTGTCTTTTAGCATTTAATTGATTACACCCTGTATGGAAAATTTGAAAGTTTGTAGGGCGGGTTTTGCTTTCCGCCGCGGCCTTTCTAAATTTTTAATTAAACGTTGAGAATTATGAGGATTCGGACCCATTTAATAACAACTTAACAGACTACTCGAGTAATGAAAATTATAAAATATGTATTTAATTTCCAATTAACTTTATCTCGGACTCTGCTAAAATTCAAACCGCCGATTTGTGCATAATTTAGGTACAGATATTACCCTGCGAATTTACAATTTGAGTCGTTTCTTTTCA
Source organism: Anoplophora glabripennis (assembly GCF_000390285.2). Classification (NCBI taxonomy): domain Eukaryota; kingdom Metazoa; phylum Arthropoda; class Insecta; order Coleoptera; family Cerambycidae; genus Anoplophora; species Anoplophora glabripennis. The sequence continues at coordinate 717,140 of NW_019416220.1, read as the reverse complement.
GCCTCCTTTATTGCCTTCGTTTCGAAATAATCAAACGCTGGTCGCCTTCGCTCGTTTTTATAATAAATGGCCTAATTCGCCTGAGATATACAGTTATTTCTTCGCAGGTTTATGCTCCTCTGGGCTCAGACAGCTTTTATTTTATCACTTAATTAGTCCAAACTCCAGGGCTTTATTACTACTAAAAGGTAACTAATTCTTAGCAATAATTTCCTAATTTTAGTTGTTAACCTGATTTTTAAAGCTGCCTTTCTTCCTACGATTACGCAAAAAGTTGTTAATTAATTAACCATCAAATTACAAATTAGTAAAGAAAAAAACAAGAAAAAACCCTTTGATATTTTCTAGTATGAAACTGGTATAGCTGGATTAGAATACAGACCGACATAGTCAGATCTGCGCGAGATTGAAAAAGAACGCATACCGCCAGGAGTACGTGTTTGTGAGCAGAGCTAACTCAGACGCAAACTTATTTCTGTCGGTCTATATCTACTTTTGAGAAGCGGAATGCATTTTGTATGGCAATTACTTATCCGCAGTTCAAAGGTTTCGTATTGAAAATATATCTGAAAGTTTCCAATTCTCTTAAATCCTAAATCGAGTCGAATAACATTCCATTCTTCGTCTCCAAAGATGGCGTATCCGTAATTATTATGTCTTTAATCTAATTCTTTATTCTGATATCTAAAAATAGAGATAGAGAAAATTTCAACTGTGACTTTTACTCTACAGGGTGTTTCAGGATTAAGTCGACAAACTTTAAGGAGATATTCCTCATAAAGAAATAAGAAAAAAATCAAGTATACATTTTTTCTAGAAACGCTTCATTTTCGAAACATAGGGCGTAAAAAATTTTTTAAATAACTTCTAAATGAAGAAGGCTATTTAACCCAAATTTGGCATGGCACATCTTCTTATAAGATACCATTTTTCCATAGAAGTAGAAGTCCCGCAAGCAACCAGTGGCGGAGTTATGGGGACTCATTAAATTATAAAAAAAATTAATACGGCCCTATAAATAAAAAATGATGCTGTTTTTAGATAGAACAGATTGTTATTGACAAAAAGTGTACATTAACTTTTTTCCTAACTCTTACAGTTTCATGGCAAAATTGATTTTTCGCGAGTGCTTCGAGGGTGCTTTTGGATTCTGTCGATAAACTTTAGGAAGGCGTTCCACATAAAACCTAAAAAAATATAGTATCTATTAAAATTGGTCTTAGTCTCGAGTATATGTGAGTCAAATAAGCCTTTTTGTATAGGGTGTTTTTTTTAGAAAAAAAAAATGATGAAAACAATAGAAATATTTAAGTACCTAACATCTAATGTGACTATGTCGTAATGCAACAACGTAACGACCCTTGCAATACTCCTACATTTTTTCAAGCGGTTTGTAGTCACTTCATCTACTTGTGTTGTGTACTTTTAAATAAAATAAGATGGCAAACAATACATGAAAATTCATTTGTAAATTGAAACAACCAAAAAATTACCAATTAATATTATACCTAGACAAAGCGAAAAGTGAATCAAAAATGAAATGATTTAAAAAATATTTTGTTCAAAATGGGCGCCTTCGGACTGTAGACAAGCACGATATCTTCTAATTATGGAGGAAGTGGCCGATCGAGTTAATTCTCGACACGCTTGGACTATTCGCTGTCTTAGATCTTCTCGGGTATCAACTGGCACCTCGTAGACTTTTTGTTTAACAGCACCTCAAACGAAATAATCCATCGGTGTCAAGTCTGGTGAGTGCGCGGGCCACGCTGCAGGTCCTCCACGATCTTCTGACACTCGTGGATGGATTTTCATCGAAATGGTTTAAAATAGTATTCGATCTTACTTCGTCCTGAAATGGGGCAAAATGTCCATCAGCATAAATTGGAATACCGAAAGACCCAGTTTGTCTGAGACGACCGAATGTGGTTGAAAATGTTTCCTTTGCTGGTAGTCTGCGATGAGGAAATCTTACTGTACTATTATAAAGTAAATTTAATTCTGCATCCTTTAATGTAATTTAGAAATTCAACTTCAACGTCACAATATACATGTTTTTAAACACTCTGTATGAATTTTTGCAAATTTGACATAAACTGGTTGAATTCCATTGCTTTTAAATTATCCATTATGTTAGTTTTCTGAGTCTGCGACGAATCTACTTCTGCCGTTTGCTGTGAGCAAAGAGATTTACCTTTATTTTCAATTTTTTCGGAAAATATACACCCTTTGGAATTTAAAATAGTTTAAATATATATAAATAGTTTTAAAACATCAAGATGTTTAAAAATTGTTAACTTTTCACATATTTTTCCTTTAATGATTCCCCTCAAACTATCAGCATTCACTCCACAGTTATTGGAAACAAAATAGTTTGCTCGTTTTTATTAAGACACCGTTGATATTTATTCGTGTACAAATTTTGACAAGATAATTTTTTTAAGTGTAAATGGAACAACCTGTTTTATACCATTTTTTAATGGCCAATTCAAAAATTAAATCACATTTTCTAAATACACATCTCACATTCGCTCGTTTCCATTTAATAGTTTTCACCAGCGCATTCGCCATTTATTCGAATATTTATTTTTTCATATTTCTTAATTTCTGCCACGATTGCGTTCTTCTTATTAATTTAACGTTTATAAAATTAAAATATACTCAATTGTATGTATATATTGGTTGGTAAATACTTAATTATTCACATTTTACATTCAATAGAAAAAGTCAAAATAACATTTTCACTATATAAGTGCAAGATAAGCAGTTTTAATCGTGATTATTCCGCCTGATCCTTAAAATTTTACTTTACAATTTTGCTTTAAACAGTTTTAGATTTGGAAAAACATTATTTATTTCTAGAGATGAAACTTTCACTGTCACTTTTCTGCAATATTTATACAGTACGCGCCTAAAGTATGGAATAAATTCAGTAAAAACGAAACGAATTTTTTTTGGGAAAAATCCTCGAACAGGTCGATTTTTAATTTAAAAAGTACATATTTTAGCATAAAAGGCGATTTTCAACCGTCATTTGTTTTCGAGTAATGACGTCATCGAAATTTGTTTTTAAATAGCAACCCCCTATTTTCTTTCTTGATTCTAAAAGATCGTTTCATTGTCGATCCGACAAAGTTCCAGGAAAGTTTTCGAGTAAATGACGATTGAATGTTAGAAAACGTAAATTTTATTCATTAAAAAAATAACAATTCCTATGTCAAACAAATACAATTCATTAAGTTTTCTACCTAAATTAAGTGTTCAAATTGCCACCCGCCGACTTCTTGACAATACGCAAGTCTGTGTAGAAATTCTTCTTGCACATTATGAATTATTTCTGGGGTAACTCTGTGTATTTCATCTATAATACAATTTTGGAGTTCTTCTAAATTATGTGGTCTATTAACGTACACTTTGGACTTTAAGTAGCCCCATAAGAAATAGTCCAGGGGTGTAAGATCTGGGGATCTCGCGGGCCATTCTATCGGTCCTCGTCTGCCGATCCACCTCCTAGGAAAACAATTGTCCAGAAAATCTCGAACAGGGCACGCAGAGTGCGGAGGTGCACCGTCTTGCTGAGACCATATGGTGTCATCAGGAATATCAGGGTCATTATCGTTACGAAAAATTACTGCAAGCGCTGGAACAAGGTCATCTTGTAAAAACTCTAAATATCTTTCTCCTTTAAGGGTTCCTTCAAAGAAGAAAGGCCCTACTATTCTGTTGTCAACTATTCCCGCCCACACATTTAATTTCTGTGGGTGTTGGGTATGTGTCTCTGCCATCCAATGAGGATTTTCCCGACTCCAATACCTGCAAGTTTGACGGTTCACTGTACCATTGGGACAAAACGTGGCCTCGTCTGAAAAAAGTATTTGCCCATATAAATCTTTATTTACTTGACATAAATCCTTCATAATTTCACAAAAGTGTAAGCGGCGGTCGGGATCGTCTTCATTGAGTTCCTGCACAAATTGAATTTTGTAGGGATGATATTTTTCCTGCCTCAGGATACGTAGCACTGTGGTCTGACTAATTTCATTGTTTAATGCAACCAATCGTGAAGTATTATGAGGATTATCTACCATACTTATCAAAATGTTCTGTTTGTGATCTTCACTAACGCTTGGACGTCCAGATTTTGGAATATCTACAACATTGCCAGTTTCTCTAAATTTAGATTCTATCTTACTTACTGTTGATTGGCTGATACGGATGTTTTTTATTAAATAAATCGCAAACTTCCTGCTGCGTTCTAGTCTTATGACCGCATCCGATAAGAATTAAAATTTCTATTCTTTGTGTGACAGTTAAATATGCCATAATACTTTAAATTCAACAATAAATTTCATATACAATACTTAGAAAGTCGGTATGACAGTGACACTTTGTAAAGATTTACACCTACGTGATCCATAAAAAACTTGAGGCATTTCGAAAAACTAAATTTGATAACGTCTATTGCTTTATTTTAATTGATTTAGGTTTTCTAACATTCAATCGTCATTTACTCGAAAACTTTCCTATCTAAGGTGGCAACATTTTAATACTGTGGGATCGATAATGAAACGATTTTTCAGAATCAAGAAAAAAAATAGGGAGTTGCTATTTAAAAAAAATGTCGATGACGTCATTACTCGAAAACAAATGACGGTTGAAAATCGCCTTTTATGCTAAAATATGTACTTTTTAAATTAAAAATCGACCTTTTCAAGGATTTTTTCCAAAAAAAATTTGTTTCGTTTTTACTGAATTTATTCCATACTTTAGGCGCGTACTGTATATTGGATGGTAAATACTTGATTATTCACATTTTATATTTAATAGAAAAAGTCAAAATAACATTTTCACTATATATAGTATAAGATACGCAGTTTTAATCGTGATTATTCCGCCTGATGCTTAAAATTTTATCTTACAATTAATTTTGGTGCTTTGAACATTATTAGATTTGGAAAAACATTATTTATTTCTTGAGATGGAATAATTTTTATGGGTATTAAGACTACATTTTAACTGTATTGTATATTAACCACGTCTATCAATTCCCATATGTATTGGATTTTAACTGAGTTACTTAGAAATTCAAATATACACTTTGTCCCAAACTGACGGAACAAAATTCATATTTTTTTCCAGTTCAGATTTTAAGAAATCGCTGAAATAAGTCAATTAGTAAATAGAAATTGTCACTTTTCTGCAATATTTTGTATTTTTAGCTCAAAAAAATAGAAAATATTGCAGGAAAGTAACAATTTCTATTTACTAATTGACCTGTTTAGATCCACAAATACTAATTTACTTCCAACTCAATACATATCAGTCTTAATCAAGTCGATGTAATTTATACTGATACGATGAAAGTTTCGGATCGCCTCTACGCGAGAATTCTTCGTAGCAAACTTGATTGCGCAAGAGTTTGTGATAAATTATCAACTATTTAAGTAGGTAACACTTTCAGGATAGACAGTTTGTTCTTTATCAAGGATTTGAGTCAATACAGTTTAGAGTATTATTTGGGGTTCCTTAGGGCTCAATTTTGGGACCATTATTGTTAAACGTTTATGTTAATGCTGTATCTTCTTGCATTGACGTAATGACTGGTGTAACTTAAATCATTTCCAATTGAATATTAATTTAAATATTCTTGCAGACAGAATATATCATGGAATCTCATTCCATGATCATATTCAAGCAATTGTTGTTATTGCCAACACAAATTCCGGTTTAATTATTTGTGATCCAAAAAAGGTTTTCTATGATATTGTTAAAAAAAATCCCGTGGTAGTTTTAATAAGTGAATACTCTTCCACAATTATGCAACAGTTATTTTCTCTGTAAGTAGTTCGATTGTTAGATAACGTCCAAACTTACCCATAGCATGTACCATTCCATAGTAGTTGTCCGTGCCTGAAAACAAAATATAAATTAGTTAAAAAGCTAAAAAGCTGCGTCAGATATTTTTTGAAGTAGACAAAACTTTTAAGGATTTTGAGAGAAATTGTAAGATATTGTAAGATTGATCTCGAATTAAATCGAATATAACCCGGAATCTTCTAATAAACATCAAACTATGTAAGTGTTAACAAAAATGGGTAAATTTACAATCAAGAGCTTCTTAATTGACTAATTAACAGAGTAAATGAAGTCTATCACCTGTTGTATATGTCAAGTACTCAAATCGCGTTTCAGTAATTAAGTAAGCATCACCAAGGTTATTGTTAATAACTATTTATGTATTTCTTGTGAGATATAATTGAAAAGTGTATAAATACTAGATGTTATTAGCAATTATGTAGTTAATGCAAAGTCCTCTCCTAAGGTCTGGATTGTTTTACTTGAAATCCCATCGAAAAGGGATCAATCTAGCGGCTTCAAAAGCCGAGAGAGCAGCGCAAGGCTGAAAATGTCTTTCTTGTCCCGAGGAAGGAATTGCATAATTTTTACTTACTCGGCCCCTATTCAATCTTCTATTATGATAAGGCGGGTCTGTGCTGTTCTCTATCTTTAGTTTTAATTAAGAAATCTTGTTTAAGGAGCTCGTCGGGCTTCCCTCCTCTTTGAATATTTGATAATGGGGGAAAAAAAAGAAACTTCACACACCAAACGCTTCAATAAATAGAAATATGAAGTTTGCCGCGCGCTTCCTTGGTTTTTCTTCCAGCAAACTACTCCTTTTGTCTATTAAGAAATTTGCTTGATTTTGTTATCAACTTTAACAATGCCAGGCGGCTTTGTGGAGGATTACAGTAAAACTTCTATTTTCGCACACCTTTGAACAGCGGGTACTTCTAAATAACGGATAATTTTAATTTAATTTGATTGTGCAATTGGTGTTTTTTATATTACCGTCCGGACTCTCTATAAAGCGAAGGCAGACACTATTTTTCACCAAGACACGAAAATATGTAAAATTACCTGTTAATAGTAGGCAGACGAGACGGTACCTATTGCTCGTTTAATTCACGCAAATGACTTGGAATTACATAATGATTTCATAGCACCACTATGTACCCTTGTACACACAATCAATGCAAAATTAACTGTGCTAAGAGAAATTAGATGGTGTGTGTGCAGTTATATATACAGGGTGATCTAGTACTTATCCGAAAAAAATATTTGAATGTACAGGGGCCTGTTGCAAATACAATTTCCCAAAGAAAGAAATAAATAAAATTTTATAACACCTACACTAATGCAAACAATTAAAGGGGCAAAAGAATTTCCGAAATTTTTCCGTTATTTTTGACAGACTGTATTTAGGTGAAAAATGGTCGCTCGGGAATTAAAAAAAAAAGCATTTTGAATCACTAAGATTTTACAATTAGATCTGTCGGTCGAAATTTTTTAGGAGCTACGCTTATCATGCAATTCTAAGAAATAGTCCACGGACATGGAAAAATTTTTTTCAGCATAAGCCAATGCATGGACCAGATAGCTTGTTTATTCAGCTTCAATTTCCTTTTTTTTAAATTTCGATACGACCATTTTTCATCGAAATATCGGACTTTTAATCATCGGCGACAAATGTTCGAACAGAGAATTTTTTCATCTTTTTACACGAATTTTGAAAAACAGGAAAAAGTAATTTTTGTTTTTTTTAGAAAATTGACGGTTGAAAAACAAAACTAATGTAAACACTATCGCAATCGCCTGGGGCATTAGATATTATGTCATTGTTAAAACTCTTTAACAGCAAGATGAACTGAGGGAAGAGAAATGTAGTTTTATCTCTCGATAATGGAGCTACTCATCTACCGGAACGGAAGAATCACTGGAAATGGTCGACCAAAACATTACAGTTGTCAGTACATTAATATGGATTTCAGCATCATAACATATGGATTTAATAGTGATAGTGATATGCCAATCCAACAAATCATCATCGTTGTCATCATTATCATTAGAAATCAATAATTGATGATGATGAACTGAAAATGTAAATGTCAAACAAATGACGATTACAGACTATGTCAAATAAACAATAGACCTTTGGTTACAACCTTTTTAATTTTACATTTAAATTATTACGAGTTTGAAAGTAGTTAGATTAAATAAAATAAACTAAAAGTAAATCGTACACATTTCAAGACTCTTGTTATTAAACTAAATGAAAGGTAAATACTAAATAACCTACTGCTACAAACGCACTGAAATAAATAAGAACGTGTTTATTTTAATATTAATATGCCTTAATCAGTTACCAGCAAACTTATTAAAGTAGTTAAAAGGAAACGAACCTTAACTTTAATAACTAGTTTGTGTGCAAGTCCAGTGCCTACAAACTACTGAAGCAAGCTCACACAAGCTATGTGTTCTATTATCACCCTTAACGTAAAAAATAGATAGTCTATAGTCTAATAGAAAGTCCTTTGCTTCCATATATTACTTGGAATTATTTCATCAGGTAGCTTTCCTTTTCGTATGGAATTATAAATATTAACAGAAAAATGCAGAACAGTAAAGATTTAGCATCTTTCTTCCAAGTGAATCGAATTTTTGTAAGTTAATACTAGAATCGCGTTGCGTTGAAAAAAGTTTACGAACATGGCATCAGTTTTAAAGTTTCCTCGTAATGGTGCAAACATACTTGCGAGATGCAACGACTATAACGCCATAAAATAAAATGTAAATTTTATGAGCAATCCTCAGTTTTTTCGCCAGCGTATAAATCCCGGCAGTTAAAAATACTTTTAATAGAAATTATTGTAACAATGTCTTATCCTCCGAGTTTACAAAGTTTGGAATGAATTTAGCGGCTCTCGATATTACCCAACATTTACGGGTTGCTCATAAAAGGAGATTTTAATATGACGTGGGCCCAGAACAAACACCAAATCAATAAATAGCTCTTCTTCAAGGCGAAATGGTAAAGGACTCGCTTTCAAATAATGATGTCTAAGATCGGATGAGAAAACTTTCCGGAAGCTTATTATAGTTTATGTCTAAGGTAGAATCTTCTGCGACTGGAAGAAATCCTTGAAAAGAAATACAACTGATAGAGTCAACTATTATAAAGGTTACCTCGTTAAAAATCAATGCTCTCCTGGTGTGTATGTAGGAGGAAAGCTCCTTGTTTTCCTACAAATTACGAAATGAGCTGAGCTAAACAGTTATTACATGAACGAGAATACTTAATTTAAGTAAATACTGTTGAACATTCCTTTTCCTCACCTTCTAAAATTATTCAGAAATCTGCGAAATGTACTCTTAAGCGTAAAATAATATTTGCACAACGTTGTTATGATACCTAAAACTAATTTCAAATTTACCACACGTTACGATTTTGGAAAAAATAAGGGTTAGTTGAATCAGGGAGTGCAAATTGAAACATCAGCATTAATTCGTGTAATTTCCTTGATTGCCCTTTAGCAGTGGTGATTGGAAATTCAGTGCAACAATACAAGTATCGTAGTTTCTTATATTTCAACATAATTCTAAAATCATATTCGTAACTATTGAATTTATCTTAGGTCAGTAAAATTTAATTTAATGCCTCATAACAGTGGAAATAAATTTATTATAATTGTTTTCGTGCTATTGATTCTGTTCTACTGTTTACTTGAAAACGCATCTTGTTACTATATCCCCAAAGTTCTTTGAATAATTTCTGAAGCGCTCAATATCATGTATTTTGCTTTTGCTTGTTACATAAATGTTTGATTAAACAAGATGATATCAATTGTAACATGTGTACTGTCAATTGTAACATGTGTTCAATTGTAACATGTGTTCAATTGTAACATGTGCATTGTCAATTGTAACATGTCACAACATTTACATTTGAAGTTATCGATAATATTAATGCATCTATTGTAAGAGCCGCCCAAAATTAGTTACAATTCACATGATGTTTGTTCAACGAGGAACAGGAGAAACAGCTAGTTGATTTTAATTAGCTCTATTAGACCAGGGCGGATCTGCCCAGTACAACTCACATAATAAAAGTGTATATCCTTAGATCTAGGCGAGGTCCGGAACATTTTCAAACTTGCAAAAATCTGGAACCTATGCATTTTGGAAGAATATTGAAGAGGAAGAAGAATTTTAGAATTGAATTTTGCAAGTTAAATTTAAATTTAAATTAAATTTATTACCGATGTTGCAAAATAGCAATAATTGATGAAAAAAGGCAAAATAATCAAGTTTTTCGGATATCTTTTTTAACATTTTAATGGCTCCGAGGGCATTCTAATTTTGGTAAAAAAAACTTTAGAGTATAATAAAACAACACACCAAATTTCATTAAAATCGGTTCAATAGTTTTCGCAAAATAATTTTTTGAAAAAAATTAAAAAAAAATTTTCAAAACGTTGCACAGCCTCAAATAAAGCATCTAGATACTTGAAAATTTTTTCACACAGTTCAAATGGTTTTTGAAAACTTGAAATCTGTAGATTTTTTTTATTTTTAAACAATTAGATTACATTTATCAACTTGCAATTTAGTTTTTTTCAAAAATTATAATTTTAAAGTACTATTTTTTCTTAATTTTATCGTATTTAACGAAAAAATTAATTTCCAAATAACAAAAATTATTTAAATAATTGTAACTAAATACATTCATATTCAGAGTGTTGAAATATATACGTAAACAAATTTTTCCATTGAATAAATGCAATAAGCATAGAGTAAAATATACAGTATATTTAATGCATAAATAATAAACTTTGTTTATAGCAAAATATGTGCAAATTAGACAGTTGGCATTACGATATTCGAATTTCTTGGCTAGCGAGACTTCGGATTAAAAAAAAAGATCTAAATTGGTCCATTAGAAGCCGAGATAATGCAATTTTTTTCGTACCTTCGCATTTCGAACCTCCGAATTCATTCTCGGAGCGAAAGCCCCCTCCCCCACTTTTCGTGTTTTGAGTCACTTTTCGCGCTCGTGAGCGACAGCTTTTCCGCTGATTTATCTATGTTGCCGATAACTTATGGATATGAAAATTTTTTTCCAGCTTAGAACTCGGAAAAACGAGGCCACTGGATCAAAGATTATTGCTAAATTGTTTTTATATTAACTGCAAATGCCGATAAACTTTGACCGCTTATATCTCGAGAACCAATAAACGGAATTTAACTTTTTTTTTTAAAAAAGAAGCGTCTTTCCGAGTATATTATAATTTTTGAAAAAATTAAATTGCAAATTGATAAATATAATCTAATTCTTTAAAAATAAAAAAAATTTTAACTTCAAAAATTTACTGTGGCTGTCCTAATCAACCGATTTCAATTTTTCAGAAACCATTTGAAAGGTTGAGCGGTCTTTTCTATGTGAAAAAAATTTCAAGTATGCTTTATTTGAGGCTCTGCAACATATTTAAAATTCGAACAATTTTTTTCAAAATTTTTTTCAAAAAATTATTTTGCGAAAACTATCGAACCGGTTTTAATGAAATTTGGTGTATTGTTTTATTATACTCTAAATTTTTTTTTACTGAAATTAGAATGCCCTCGAAGCAATTAAAATATTTTAAAAAAATAATTCAAAAAACTTCTTTGCCTTTTTTTCATCAATTATTGCTATTTTGCAACATCGGTAATACATTTAAACATTTTTAACTTACAGTATATTGTGCAAAATTCAATTATAAAACTTTCTTCAATATTCTTCCAAAATGCATAGGTTCCAAGATATACGTAAAAAATTCAGATAAAATACATTTTTGCAATTTTGAAAATGTTCCGGACCTCGGACCCAGATCTAGGGATCTACACTTTTATTATGTGAGTTGTACTAAAGGTAATCCAGCAAAAATTGCTTATGTACCTTTTTTGTTGAGTCAGGTCTTTTATGTTTCTAGATTTACAATACATATGTGAATTTATCCCACTTTACAATATTTAATTTACGTTTATAACTAACGTTTATTTAGTTTATTTATTGTAAATTATTATTTACTCACACCTTATGTATATTATTTTTTAGAATTACATTCTAAAATCTAATACTTTTTACGGCCTGTTACAGTTGGAGCTGTTACAACCAAAATCATCCCAATGTTTATTGTAACAATTGGTAGAACTAATCAAATTTATTTTTCTTGGAAAAATAGATATAGTCATAGATTAATAATAAAAATAAGTCCAAAGAAAATAGTGAAATTCAATAATTTAAGGTCAGATGCAGTCAGTGGTGAATTGTCGTTGTTTAGAATTTCTTTTCCGAGAATTCAAAGCGTTGCAATAATATAATTCCAATAACGATTTTTCTGTGATGAAACAAAATGCTTTTAGTTGCGCAACAGCTCCAGCTACACAGATTTTATTGGCAACATGATAATTTTAGTTGGAACTGTTACCTCGTATTCTTTTTACTTCGCTTTGAAGACCAATTTTCGGTTCTGATTGGTTTACTTCTTTGGTAATTTCACGATGCTCCGCTTTAGGAGACTAATTAAATCACTTTCCATAAAATATGTTCTTTTTTCAAGGACTAACTAGTAATGCTGCCTTAGTTTCTTTCATATTACCCAAAGAGCACAGAGTGTCGCCAAGCATAATAACGATTAGTTTTAATTAGAGCACGCATAGACAGTACACCCTGTACAGACTTGATGTAACTTCGGCTTATACAAAAGGACAAATAGGCGAGCTATAATTGAGTTAATTTTCTCAGACTTAATTGCTTCCCCGATAACGGAATATTAAAATTTTTGTAATAACTTCATTTTACATAATGGGTTCCGACTTGTGAATTCCGTAAAATATTTATATCGATCAGTGGCATACCATTTGAGATAAATAAGGTGCCATCAATCAGCAGCTGTTAATAACTTAGGGAATACAAACAATAGCTGGACACTGGGTGTAACTAAAAAAAAACCAGACCCTTTTTAGAAACTAATGCGTTAAAGTAGATAGCTTGTTTGGTAGCCGAAAATTACATAAATATTCAACACTAATTTAGTTCATATTCAGCACAAAGCATTGTACAGCGTGAATATTATATGTGTACATATACAGGGTGTCCGCGTTTTTTGTAGCAGGACTTTCACAACTTGTACTAAAAGTCCTTTAAAAAAAAGTTCCTGTAAACATATATGTATCGATGCGTTTTCGATTTACAGAGTGTTCAAGTTTAAAATGAGAATTGATTTTTTATTCGAAAAACGAAAACCCCTTTTTAGACCTTGTTGAAACTTGGCAACTTTGTTTGTAATAATAATGCTCATTTTCTCACATAATTTAATTTGTCCTATTTTCTCCAGTGGCGTCACAACAAGATACCAGCTTGATAAAAATAGAAAAAAATATGGTACGCCACTGCTTTTTGGTAAGTTTGAAATTTTTCTCAGATTTAGCTATCAAAAATACAACTATTTTGTTAGTTACTTTTTTTTTAAGAAAACTTGAACACTGTAAATCGAAAACGACGCATCTATACATACATATATGTTTACATGAACATTTTTGTTAAAGGACTTTTAGTACAAGTTGTGAAAGTCCTGCTACAAAAAACGCGTACACCTTGTATTTTAACTGAGGATATAATTAGCGATGTAAACGAGTAAAACAATTAAAAAAAAAAAAACACACCTGACTCTGCCGAGATACCCAGGCGTTTTTGGGGTCGCTGATTTCGATGCCGAGGTGGGTTAAGCTCTATCACGTCAGGTTCAAGGTCATTTGAAGGTCAAGCTAAGAAAAGGTGGTTGAAAAAATCTGAAAAAATTCATACATATTTTTTTTAGGTCGCTGAGTCTGAATATCGGATTCAGGTCGTAAACATTTTTTCCAATTAATACAGGGTGTCCGGAAAGGTCATGTCAAAAATGAAGTGATATACAGGGGAGGTCAAAATAGTTATAGTACCTACTTCATAAAAAAAATCCTATCGGCCTTCAAAGAGAGAAGTTTGAAAAACAAATTCCAATTATAACTTCTAAATCGTTACCACGACAACAATGAAATTTGGGCAATTAAAGTAACCCATGGTAATGTTCATTTACAAGTTTAAACTGATATTCAATATGTTTGGATTATACAGGAGCAGACGAAATTATCCATTTAAATTTATACATCTTTGACAGCGTTGCCAAATTTGACATTTTTCTTTCATAGTTCGATTTCTCTCTCACTTTGCATAAAAAAAGGTACACCGTATATCAGTCGATATCTTATACCGTTTTTGAGAAAATCGAATTTTATTAACAACATCCATGTATTGTATCAAAAATGAATATCGATTCATTTTTAAAATCTTGGAAATTGAGATGACTGTCAATAAGTAGTGTATAATTAGCAGTTAGATATTTGTCATAAATCATTTTGACACCATTTGTTGATTCAGGAGGATTTTAACTATGAAGAATTTGCAGATATTCATTTAATGTACGAACTTGCAGAATGTAATGCTTCTGAAGTTATTCGGATTTACGCCTACCGCTTTCCAATTTGCATATTTGAAGTGACGAAAACCCACATGCTATTATTCAGACAAAATACCAATAAAAAATTAATTATCATTAACGTATGGATGGGAATAATTGGAAACTACTTAGTGGGACCACATATCATTGATGACACTTTAAATATTGATAAATACCTATATTTATTGCAGGAACACCTTAACCCGTAAGTGGAAGACGTCCCTTTAAATATTTGAAATAACATAGGGCTTATGCCCGATGGTGCATCACCTCATTTTAGCAGGGCAGTAAGGGCTTATTTAAATACCACATTTCCCGATCGATGGATAGGTCGAGGTAGTCCTTTTCCGTGGCCGCGTCGTTCTCCCGATCTTAACCCTCTCGATTTTTTCTTTGGGACCGTCTTAGAAGTCTTGTTTATCAAACTCCTATAAATCATTCCAACCACCAAGCATTAATGAGATCAGGACCATTTGCCAGAGAAGATGATGAGAAAAACTTAATCACCCTTTTCAAGGAACGCATTTATCTCAGAAACACCCTGTATAATATAATAAGCTTTGCAAATATATGGAAATTTACACCTTTAATCATGATTTCTCGAAATTTCCACTATAGGGGAAGCAACACACATGTTTTGATGTACATAGCGAAAAATTCAATATTGAATTTTTTTTTGAACACTCAGTATTGCAAGAAAAAGTAACATTTTACAAAGTTTCACGCTAGAAAACTTGGAAAGGCACGTATATATTTAGATATTTACCTTTAAATGACAGAATAAAAACTGGAAAGTGTAGCGAATTCTAAAAACGTGCGCTTGCATTATTCTGTATTCCATATTCAGTCCTAATTGGACAGTTCGCTCATGAAACAAGCGGCGTTGTCGTGTTAAAGCGACTCGGTATATACAAGACAAATTAGCGATAAGTGGGAACGGAAGGAAGAAAGTAAATTGATGTGTTCGCAAAGACCGTGCTATAAAAAGTATTCAATCTAGATTAAAAGTGGAAAAATTGGGTTGAGCAGGACATGCTGCATAAAAAGTGTAGCAAGAAACAGGGCGCCATTTAGGTGTAAGAGAGTGATTGATAATATGTAGAGGTATGTTGATTGATCGAAAATATTTGTTGTTCCCTCACCCTGCGAGTTATTTTTTGGTGGATAAGAATGCGATCTCGATCGCTGGTCCTTAATTGATTACAAATTGTAAAAAACAAGTCTTGTTCTTATTTGAGAGTAATTACTTGCTAATAACTCTTTTGGTTGTTGTAATACGTGTTGAGCTGGACGGTCTTAATTATTGGTTGTAGCTTTTGATCCCGTGGAAGAAATTGAAATGATAACGGTCACGCGGCTACTACTAAGTTTAATAATGGGAACATTTCTATGAACCCTGCAAAATTACACCGTTGGATTTCATCCTCGACTCCACAACAATTTCAAATCTGTTCAGCTAAATAGTATCCGGAGTCGCACGATGAAAACGGATGGTAAAAGCTTCGGAAATGTCCACACGGGGTATGTCGCAAATTACCAAGAGAGAGGTTTTGTAGAGTAGGGTAGAAGACGCCTACGCAATAAGCTGGTAGGTATCGCCGGTATCGTTGCGTGTCACACATTCTCTCCTATAACCCTTTCTGCATTCACTTGATGTGCGGTATACCTCAGGGGGTCAAGTCGGTCTTTTACTGACGTTAACTTGTCTTGAACTTTTCGTAGAGATAAAATGTGTATCAACGTCCTTTATCTGCAATACCTGGACAATGCGATCTGTTAGATTATGAGCAAGCAAGGCACGACCGGGTTACGACAGAACTTGTAGGTTGTCAAGATGGTGGTGAGCCAGTTACGAATAAGATGGGCAATAAGGGCTTAATCTTCAGTTTCAGAGTTTCTTCTGAAGAGGAGAGCTTTATGTCTTCCGAAACGTAAAGAAGCCTAAACCAATGATGTGGCGGCTAGTGCGGAGTTTTTCGAAACGTTATGTGTTTCAGTGAGGTCGTGATTTTTTTGGTTAGGAAAAACTAATTTTATAAAATTCACTTTTCTTGGTGGAGGGGGTTATTTATTTAAAATTGTTCATTGTCTAATAAAAAGAGTAATGAAATTTAACCTTAAGAGTTAAACTAACTCGATGGGAAGTTTGTGTCTTGCAAATTCGCATTTCGCCATATTTCTGGCAAATTTGGTGATTATACGAACTATATGATTATAACAAACGAAGAAATGTACTACAAGATTACTTGTGCTTATCTCCACTACGGCTAAAACTTCTAAACTACAAGCAAGCAAGTAAGTTTTACAATAATTAGAATCGGTACTGGAGTATACATCAGTGATTTAACACCTTCTGCACCAAGTTCCCCTAACATTCATAAACAGTGAGGAAGTAAAGTTTAACCATCTAAATTTGGAATTTGATATAATCGATATAAACTTTCTATGTCTGACTCCACGTTTACAAATGCAGTTTATGCATTTACCAGACCTGTGACAGTCTATAATTATGAAAACAGATATTTAGCAGATGTTGCAATTTGGTGTCCTACTTTAATAATATATTTTTTTTCGTTGTCGACTGTCGCCGTCGATCAGTACAAACTTATTTTTCGTGACAGAAGAATCATCCTGTGCTACTTTAAAGCGTTTATTCTCTCTCATGAACAAAGATCCATTTTGCCCTGCAACTGGACCTTTTATAGCCATAATAATATACACTTACGCCCACTCACTCATTTAGGTGAAAAATTAAACAATTTTTATCCGCACCCCGCTAGAATTCAGCAACACAATGCTCTTGTACAATTTTAATGCAGGCTCACATGTTTCGTGTCAACGGTAGGATAATTCAATTTTTCATCACAAATGAACCAAAAAATTGGAATTTAAAATCCACCTTTCGAATAAGCGGATCATTCCTGTGTTTTTTAAAATTTCATCAGTATTCATAACATTGATTCGGACTCTAACGTATACTCTGCATGTCCTTGTATTAAAACTGCTGGAATTTTATTCGATTCCAAAATACTTTAATTTATCTATGATCAACATGAACTTTAAATATGTACTTATGCTTTAAATAGCAGCGTAATTTACTGTGTTGAACATGTAATTAATAAATTAAGTCAAATATACATAATTTTTTGAAAGAAAACTTGTTTAGAACCGCTGACTTTACTGTATTTTGTAATCGTAGTTAAATCATACATTATAGTTCACTCAAAATATGAATTCTCAAAGGCCTTAAAAAAATCACCATTCCTGAAAGTAACAAATCTACACAATTTCATAAACCCCCCTCCTCATCCACCCTCCCTTTCCTATAACAGTGATCACAGGTTTGAGGGATACTAATGTAAATATGAATAAGTTCATACAAAATACTATAAAAAAAATTATAGTATTTTACGCATTACTGTGTAAAGTATTCACTTTCTGCACTAGTGTGCGTAAAAGTACTTTACGCACAGTAGTGGGGAAATATCCAACTGTGCAGAGAAAAACGTGCGGAGCCTTTTGCTTCATTGTGTCAAAATGTATTTGGCAATCCCATTTGCACGCGGAAGGTACGGTTGAATGAATCGCAAATGTATTTAAATTTCACTACAGTCGTTCGCGGGTTCGCGGACGTTATCGCCAATAACATGCAATTATTTTAGCGCCGATCGAATAAAATACCCCGATTTTACAAAACGGTAAACATAAACAAAATACCGATAGTATAAAATAGCACATAAACATCAATCTCATTAATGTGCCAAATTTATAAACATCCAATTCCGCTAAAACGCAATTCTATTGCAACGGCTTTCAAAGAAAGTCAGGGGCTAATTAACTAAATGAATCTTTTTCATGCGATATGTTGACCGGGTAACCAATATATATAGTAAATGAGTAATTAGTAATTAAGTTCTGTGAACATTTCTCTTTCGCATCGGTTGGTTTTGGTTATCCTATTTATCCTTTTTGAGACGGTCTGGACCCAATTTTATCCTTACAAAGGTTGTAAACAGCAATACTTTCAAAACACCAATTTAAAAGAAATTTTACTTCAGTTTTGATTCCATGAAAACTGAAGATTAAAACGATAAATATCATATATAATTCTTTTCTACTACCGTTAATAAAATACTAATTTTACGCACGCATTTTAGCATAATTTACCATTTGAGCGTAATGTACGATTTGAGCGTAATGTACGATTTGAGCGTAATGTACAATTTGAGCGTAATGTACAGTTTTACGCGCAAATTGTCCTAGAAATAGAAATAAAAAACTTTTTAACTTAATATCTGCTACCTATACTAAGTATACCTCAGAATGTAAAGGATTCGTGACATTTGTGAAACCTAAACAAAAATATATCTTATAACTTCAATACCCTGTACATTAATTTGTGACGTAGAATCCATATTTTACGCGTTATGTAATTATTAATCAATTGATTTTGAGACATTTCTTCGATGGTGCTTGAAATAAACGATGTTGAAAAATCGGTTAGCTATGATTTGATTTTGTTTTATCGGCAGAACAGTCGAATAACCTTACGGATTTCTTAAAACTCTGTATCGATGATGTGGAAATAATAAAACATCGAAAAAATATCTTGTTAATGACTTCACAGTTGAATTGTTTCTTATTTTCTCTTATATATCTTATATATAAAAAGATAAATGTTCTGGCCCGGTATAATAGGTTAAAATCTTTCATTCAAAACGTATAAACGAAAAATCACTGGACCGTATATTTACAAACGGTTTAACTAACGCGTTGATCGTATATGGGTACATATCAATCACGGAGCTGGTCAGAAAGCCTTAGTACTATTTACCTTTTAACGTGTATTTGATTCAAATTGGCAGGTTGCACAGAAGAGCATTCAAAGTTGTTAATTTTTATACTACTGCTAAGGGCAGAATACCTAGCGCCTCGTTTATACTTGGGACATCATTCTTTTTGAAAAAGTAATAGAGTACATTAAAGTTGTTGTTAATCAGCAACAAGAACCGTAATCAATAACAGGATGAGCCTAGGGGTTTTCATAGCGAGTCTGCCCCCACAGAGCATAGCCCAAGAACAACAAGGGCAGGTGCCAGTGTAAAGTATGTGTATTACCTAAAATATGAAACTTATTTAAGGCTGTTAAGAAAATAAAACAGAGTTAAATTATTTGAGAACTGTGGTAAAATTTCAATGCACACAATTTCCAGGTATTTGAAAGTGCAGTAAATATTTCTTCTCCGACCGCAGTCGGAAAGAAATTTATTATTATTCCGCCACTAGATTAAATATAATTTCTTATGTATAAAAAGGGAGATTATATCATTCCGTGTAACTCGGGGTAATAAATTCAAGGTGTATAAATAGCTTTGCTCCATTTTTAGGATTCTCGTTAACTTCTAAAGATAATGTTTCGGTAAGAGCTAACGATCTTTTTAACAAAAGTGAACACAATATACATGTAGCCGAATATACACGTGCAGTGTCCAAAGACATAGCAGAAGGCCCGAACTGAACTGAATTAATTTATAAGATGGTATCTGGTGGAAAAATGTCGCCTCGTTGGTGCGTGTGTACATTTTATTGTATTTATAGACGATGATATCACCCCAAAGCAAGGCAAAAAGCGAATAGCACAGTGGAAAATGTGGAACTGTTGTTCAATCGGCATATTTCGTTTAAGTATGCAATATAACATTTCTATATACATTTTTTTAAGCTGGATGTTGCTTGGTTAAAAGCGACCCAGAAATTTCAAGGAAGTTATGCGGAACGTAGTTGGCTTTGGAATACTATTTTCCTTAGTTCCTAAAGGAACAGGGCAAATATAAATATTGACGTTGCAAACTGAAATGGAATGCTACCGTTTTAAACTAAATAAAATTTTTAAAATTCTTGCTAGATAAAATTATAAGACATTTACTGATCTCTGAACATAAAATTATCACCCCATCTAATACATATTACATAAAAACTGTCACTAAAAATTATAACAGAGTTAGTGACACTAATTAACCTATGATTACGCTGCAAAAAGGGATATATTCCAGGCAAAAATTGCAAATTGAAAAAGTCCCACGGAATATTATAGGTTGACTTTTCAGCAATATCCTCCGCATGCCAGCCAGTTTGTATGTGAGCAACAAAGCAGTAGCGCTGAACATTATCGATTACCTGTAGACCACATTTAGGTAAATTTCCTTTATGTCACCTTCCTGCACGTATGTGTGTGTGAGTAAAATACTCCGCATGTGTTGATACCTGCACAGACTGATAGCTCTTAAGAGAATTTTTTGTTTTACTTTGTCGAATGGAGACAAATCTGCATCTAAACGGCAAATAAATAAATATTGTATGATATCTCAGCATTGTTCATTAATCGTTTCGATCACGAAAACTGATTTAGAAGCGTAAACTAGATATTTGTTTAACTGTTTCTATTACTATGCGTAAAGTACTTTACGCAGTGCGTAACATCCCATACGTAATGTACATTTTTTACGCTACGCGTAGGCTATTTTACAACGCTCGTGCGTAATGTACATTTTTCAATCGTAGAGCTTCCGTAAACATTTTGATGACGAAAAATAATTTATAAACGTAAACTAGATCTACCTTCGCCGTCTGAGATACTCTCCACAAAAAAAAATAAGTCCATTACTACGCATAAAGTACTTTACGCGACGTGTACGCTATTGTATACAGCTCGTACGTAATATACATTTTTAGAGCATAGAACTAGTGACAAAGGTGTACGTAATGTACATTTTTCACTCGTAGAGCTTCCGTAAACATTTTGATAACGAAAAATTATTTAAAAACGTAAACTAGGTCTGCCTTCCCCGTGTGAGATATTCTCCATAAAGAGAATAAATCCATTACTGCGCGTAAAGTACTTTACGCGACGCGTAGGCTATTGTATGCCTCTCGTCAGTAATATACATTTTTAGAGCATAGAACAAGTGATAAAGGTGTACGTAATGTACATTTTTCACCCGTAGAGCTTCCGTCAACATTTTGATAACGAAAACTGATTTAGAAACGTAAACTAGATCTACCTTCCCCGTGTGAGCTATTCTCCTCAAAAAGAATAAGTCCATTACTACGCGTAAAGTACTTTACGGATGCGTAGGCTGTTGTATGCCGCTCGTGCGTAATGTACATGTTTTATCGCATAGAACTAGTGACAAAGGTGTTACTTGTTAATAACTATTATAAAAGCAACTAAAAGAAAATAATTATAAACATTTATTTTTCTTTTTTTTATTGGACAAACGATCCAGTTAAATAGTGCTACTAATAAATGATTGTATCAAAGTTTCTAAGGCGAAAATATGCTCTGTCGCAGCAACTGTACGTTTCAGTAAATTATAATTACCTTGGCGAGGTGCCTCCTCGTGCTATTTATTTTGTCGTAGATACGCGGAAAGGTAAATAAAAAAAATGCGACCGGAGAATATGAATTAGCGCGAACATTTCAAATTGCAACATAAAAACGTAAAATACAATTAGGTTACTTGAAATTTACGACTTCAGGTAACATTTGTTCCATTCCGCCTTTACTACGAATTCAGTAACAGTTATATTTAGTTTCTTATACAGGGCGTTCCCAGTAACAAGTATACGTCTCTGTGGAACGTTCAAATCAATCGAGAAGTGGTTTAAAACTACAAACAGAATTGTTGTGTGGAGTAGTCTGTACTTTAACGTTTATATATTGTATTGGTTGGTGTAGGGCTAATGTACGATGTTCAATTTTATTAAACAACTAAAAGGACCCCTTGCCACACGAAATTTTGTTGTATAGGCTAGCAATTAATCTCCTTAAGCTTTGTGGATATGTGGGAACACCAAGGGTGGGGAAAACAGAAAGTTCGCCTCATATAAGAATTTTGAATCCTTTGAAAACAATTTTCATTCTAAAGTTAAAGAGCCTTACGGCACATGGCAGTAGTTTAAGCGATTGATTTAAAACGGCCCAGCAAATGGATGATTTATTTTATTACTTAAATTTGCATATTTTTTTCTACAGTGCGTAGAGTACTTTACGCACAACGCGGTATGTGAAATGTACGCACTAGTGCGTAAAGTAAATATTTTATATATTAGTGCGATTTTATTTCATTCTAAATAACGCGTAATATCAGATACTTTACGCACTAGTGTGTAAAATCAAATACTTTATTCACCAATGAGTATAACATTGTTTATAATTTAATTTATAACAGGCATTTCTTGGTAGTAGAAATTGTTTAACGCGATTTGCTAAATTTGATTCACTATTGGTTGTCAATACTGCTCAGCTCATTTTTCGCGAAAGGGCGCATGGTTCATAAATAAAATTGGTTTGGAACTCATTCGTTAGTACCTGTTAAAATTTTTACGGTTCACATCGAGCTCCCTTTTTTTACACCCTCCAGTCTGCTTCCCTTTATATATTTTCCATGTATATCTGCACAGACACAAATTGTAACGAAAATCATTCACATGAAGATATTATCGCAATCTGTCGTGAATGTAGTGATAATTATCGACAATAAAATCTCCAAACACATTCCACCATGTCGCTCTCTACAAATTCGATAGTTCAATGTATCAGTAGCAGGTGTGTGATTGTTTAAATTAAAGATTCATACGCAGCAAATAGAAATGAATGAAATTTAGATTTTTAATTAATTTTAATTCTTAATTACTTTATTTTTATTAAATTAGAGGCCCTAGTTGGGCTACATTGGGTTCTTTATTATAATTTTACATAAAATCATGTGGTTTTAGTAGTTGTAGGATATCAAGAAATAAGTATCTGGTGACCTTGGGTTTGACCTTGACATTCAGTTTTAAGGTCACACCAAGGTCAACTTTAAAAAGATTAAATGAAATACCTTATTTGCGTGCCAGCAGTGGATAGAACGCTAAACTTTACGTCGTAATGTTTTCCTGTTTGTCCTTAAAGGTCACTTTGAGGTTAAACTCACTTTTCTCTGAATAACTCTACAAAATTATTTCATGCAAAATTTGTAGGGTATTGAATGGCAATTTAGATGGTGACTTGAAATTCACCACAAGTTTCAGGGTCAAACAAAGGTCAACTTACTTAAATTGATGTCCAGAGACCAAAAAACAAAAAACAAACTAAAGCTGAATAATCAAGCTAAGTGACCCAGGCATTAGTCTAAGTGAAAAAAATTATCCTGAGTGCGTAGGACCCTTTAAAATAAATTAAAAAATTTGGAACATTTTTTTCTCGCGCTATTTCCTATAATTGCGCAGTAACCTTTTTTTATCTCGATAGGACCATTTTTCACGGTCAAAAAAAATGTGATTTTTTTGGTTCCCTTAATTTTCTCCAGTAGTGTAAATACTGTAAAAAAAATAAAATAAATGTAGGGTGTTAATAAACTTATGTCAAATATTTTTGCCACATGTCCGTTATGTCAAAATGATGTAAATAGACGGATCTGTGTTGAGTAAAATGTAATTTTAAAATCTGACTTACTTCAACATTGCAAGGAGCCACCTTTTGAGAACTGCTGATTTTCATAGAAGATGTTCGATGTATCCACCATTTGCTTGCACACAAGCTTCAGCGCGACGTATCCAATTCGCTCGCAATAATTTTAAAATATAAGGAAATTAATTTGGGCACCCTGTAGTTAAGATTTTGTTTTAATTAAGTTGATTAATGGTGTTATTTTGTCAAAATATAAACAATTTCGCGGTGGGAAATGGAATGAATATAATTTCATTTAGGGAAGATAAAAGCGTATTTTGCGGATCCACCGCAACAATTTTTTTCAATTACAGAACGATGGGAAAGAACAAAACTCTTCTGGCGCATTGAATTTAAAACAGGACGAAATCTACATAATTTTTCAGTTGTGGTAGTGAAAAGCTATTACGAATTTGCCTCTCCCGATTCACTTTTTAATATTGCTAAAAGTATACCGCCACATTAAACGTGTAAACTGGAAGTGACATTTCGGGGAACGTCGCGGTTTCGGCCCTGTTTTACCGCCTATAAATTTATTTCGCATTATCAATTCCTGCTGTTTTAAAATGGATGGTATTATTAAACCGTCCCGTTAAAATATCACCGGTTAAAAGTTATATTTGCCGCGACGTCTGAGGTGTTTGCGAAAGAGGGCACTTACAAGCTAATGGTCCAACTTTACTGTTGTAAAGTGAAAACTTTACACATTAATCTATTACAGGATAGTGCCCGTCTTAGCAAAACGTGCACATTGCACTTTTTATGCTAATATCTACATGATGCACCCGCTCGGGTCAAGCTCTTAGCTACCACCACTTTTTTGTTCGATATACAGGGTGTTAATGATTATGTAAAAAATTTAAAAGGGTGAAAAAGGAGCAAAACTGAGTTAACTGATGTCACAAACTTGTATCGGAAGGTTAAGGTCATAGAGAAAAAAGCTAATTAAAAATGTGTTTAAAACTGTTTTGGAACTGCTGAAATACATGTGTTTTAAGCGGCGAGTACTTCCATGCTGAAATACATGTGTTTTAAGCGGCGAGTACTTACAAAAAATTCTGTAACACTGCTTACGAGTTTGTGGGTTTCTTATGAAGCCGGACTGTATTCGAAAGTTATCGTAGTGATTGCTGTGCTGTTTTTTGAAAGTACATTCAGTAGCCGTATTTCCACAGCAAGTAAACATTTCGCATCCTGTTGTGTGGCGGACATTACGAGAAGCTCAGTTGTACCCTTTTGATATTCAACGTGTTCAAGCGCTTACTCCTGAGGATTTTCCACTACGTCAACTTTTTTGCGAATGATTGCTTCAAGAACTTGCAAGAAATCCTCAATTTACAGCGCAAATACTTGTTACAGATGAAGCATGTTTAAGTCGAAATGGTGTACGTAACGTCCACAACACTCACCACTGGACTATCGAAAATCCACACGAAATACATTGCGGTGACTTTCAGCAAAAGTTTTCAGTGATCATGTGGGCCGGTATCGTTAATGAGACTTTAATAGGACCTTTTGAATTGCCTAGACGCTTAGACGAGCTTCATATCTAGTTTTTTTTTGCAAAATCGCTTGCCGGAGTTATTGCCCGGTCCCCGGACCTCACCCCTATAGACTTCTTTTTGTGGGAATATATGAAAAGTGTTGCATATTCCACGGAAGATCGTGACATCGACCAACTGCGACATCGTATTGCCAAAACTTGTAATACGATTCGAGAGGACGTGACAATGTTGCAACGTATGCGAGCGAATTGGATACGTCGCGCTGAAGCTTGTGTGCAAGCAAATGGTGGGTACATCGAACATCTTCTATGAAAATTAGCTGGCCTCAAATGGTGGCTCCTTGCAATGTCGAAGTAACTCAGATTTAAAAATTACATTTTACTCAATACAAATCCGTGCATTTTGGCATAACGGACAAGTGGCAAAAATATTTGACATAAGTTCATTAACACCCTGTATATACAGGACTGCGGACGAATGTATAACATTTTATATTCGCATAATAAAAAATTTAACAAACAAAAAATACACATTCAGACAAATTTAGAATCTTAAATCAAGAAAGTCGCGGATTAAAATTTAAATAATAAGCTAATTCAAATAAACTCAAAAACACCAAAAACCTGTCAGATGAATTCAAACAATGCTCTTTGATACCAAGTATGCAAAACATTTCTAACCTCACAATTAAGATTCCTAATTGTGGGGTTAGATCATTCTATCCTATAGAGCTTTGGTCCACTGAATCCGAATCTAAAGTCAGAATCAGTTCGTGCTTTGACCCTGACATCAATGCACTCTAGAAAGGGGTTTTCGAAAGTTCAAACTGACTTGAGTAGCCAGTGATTGGAAAAACATTCGAATTCATGATTTCATTGCACTGTAACCCTATAACGATGTAGATTTATAACTCCATAACCCCGTAACCCCATAACCGCTATAGCGCAGAACTATGAAACTATGGGAACATGGATTTCATCCATCAGGGGTCTGAAACAACAACACTAATATCAACAACAACAGCAACAACGACAACAACAGTACCAGCAGCAGCAACAATAACAACACCAGCAACACCAGCAACAACAATAAAATCAACACCAGCAGCGGCAGCAGCAACGACAAGAACAACAACAAGTCAGTCATGTGGACTTGGCAGGCTTCCATGACCTCATAGTCGAATAATTCCGTAACCACACAGAGAATACTGGGATTCGAGGCAGAAAAGAACGAATAAGAGTTGCTGAGCTTGAACAGAATTCAGCCCAGGAAAGTGACGAGACTTGTAATGGGACACCATCACTTTATGAAACATCTATACAACCAGACCAGTGTATCCTGTATTTTGACCTACTGAATTTGAATCTAAGATCAGAATTCTAGTTCGTGTTTTGATTCTAATGTCAAGCAACTCCACTAGAAAGAAGTTTTCGGGATTTCAAACCGACTTGGGGTATTGGAATTCATGACTTTTTGCATTATAACCTCATAACCCTATAACCCCAAAACTCGTAATTTCATAACCCCATAATCATTTATTTCATTCACGATTAAGAAAGAGTCACTGATTACTAAAAGTACTATTACGTTTTTTCGGCGTTGATACAAAGAGAAAAAGAACCCGAGTGACTGTAACACAAATCTATATGCCCCAGATCATGAGTCTACAGGAACTTGCATGCCGGGTTAAGAATTACGGAGTTACAAAAGTACAGACTCAGTTCTTCAGAGTTTTGTGGTTGTACATCCTTGCACACCCAATGTTATGGAGGGATTATTGGGTTATGGGGTTTGGGGATACGAGGTTATGGGGTTAGGGAAGCCTGCCTAGCCGCAGTCATGTAGTTTAGGACTCCTGATGTATGAGATTCATGTTCCCACAAAGTTTCTTGGTTCTACAGTATCGCACATCCTGGGTTATAGGGTTACAGTGTTATGGGGTTACGATGTCGTGTTGTGAAGCTACGGGATAATGAGGTTATGGTGCAATGAGGTCATGAATTCGAAGGTTTTTCTAATCACTGACTGACAAGTCAGTTTCAAATCTCAAAAACCACTCCTAAGAGTGCTCTAAAGTTAGTCGGGTTTTGGGTAAAAGTACTAGAGGAAATAAAATCAGAAACGAAATGTTTAAATGTTATTAATATAAAAACATATCTGACATACTGAAATTGTTAAACAATGCAGTTTTTCAAAGAAGCATCTTGCTTTCTTATTATCCTGATATCACCCTTGACAAAGACCAACACGTAAAAATATTTACTAAAGAAAGATCTTAGTATTTTTACGTTTTACTTAGAATAGAACAAAATTATATACAAAAAATTTATATTCTGAACTCTGCTGTAATGTTATACACTAACTTGAAATGAAGTACTTTCTTTTCTAGTGCGTAAAGTACATCGACTAAAATTTAATTTTTAACATATATTTTTCGGTAATTGGAAAAATATTGGTTACAACCCGTGTAAAGAGCCTTTTTGACATGACTTTTGACGTTTGACATGCGTAATTAACTATAAAGAAAATACTACAAATTTTGCTTTGTTATGTTATTAATACAAATCCTTTGTTTGTTTTTATATTATTACTATCATGTTATTTTCTCGCATTTTCTAATTTGTTGCGGTTAACACTCTCAACCTTTATGTCTGCGATATTTCGTTCGCAATGAGAAAATGGTCCACTTTTGTGTTAAGAACCAGGGCGACAAATACCTAACCACAAGACAAATTTCAGCAATTATCTTAAATACCCTTACATTATTTTAGCGAAATGTAGTGAGCCGTGCAAAAACCACGCTGCTAATTGTCAAAAAGGGGAGAAAATTATTTGTTTTACACGTGGAAGCGGTGGAAACCGAGGAGGGAAATGGGCCCTGTTTCGACCCTACGCAATAAACGATGATAGAAATGGTGCTTAATAAAATCGAAAGGGTAGCAAACTTTGAATCTAGTAATAAAGCAAGTTCATTTCTCATTTTTATCCAGTTTTAAAAGTTTTACGCGCCAATGTGTACAATTACCCACTAGTGCGTATGTACATTATGCATAAAGATATTTACTTACGGTAATAAAAACCTTCCTGAAATTAGACTAATTAAAAGCTAGGTACTATCACTATTTTATTGATTTGAAATATATATAGACCGCAAGATTTATTTTACCAACGAGTCGTATGAAACAAAGCAACGTGTTTGCTTTGAAAGTTTGCCTAGTTATGTATGTCATAAATTTTACATTGCGTGTACTTTTTATTCAGTATGCACACGCAGTGGTACATTGCATAAAAGACAAACAAAATAAATCTCGGGTTACTATCAAACAGACTGGATTTATGCCGCCGTTTACCTCATTCTACACCAGAGGTCAGAAGGTGTGTCAACAAAACGCGTCAAAATCTCATTATTATTACAGCATGTTACTTGATATGATAGTCTTGTTAGTGACAGTCGAGATTCTCTACATTTTAACGTTCTAGTAGCTTTGTGTTTGAATAAATAAGCATAGAAGAAGAAAAATATTAAATTAACCTCCAGACGGCTCAAATTCGCTGCACCTTTGAATCACTCGGTAAAATATAAATCGTAAACGCGCACATATTGTTATGAAAGCATTTATTACGCGAAGAGGTTTATAAGCCACAGTGGGGCTGTAGCTATTAGCCGGTGTGTGGAAAAAAAAACAAGCCTTATTACAGCACTCCTGAGCGCCACGCCACAATGGTTTCTTGTGATTCGCTGACGCAGAAGATATTTTACGGCCCCGCTAAGAAAACTTCTTAATAGAGACTGTTGGTTTTTAGAAACATATTTAATGGCTGATATAAAAAAGTCTGGAGCAGAATGGGGGTTTTATTTTTTTTTCGACGCTCCACAAAGACGGCGCGACCGAAACTCCATTATTAGGGCTTGAAATGTAGAAAACTGGGCCGTACTTTTTATCAAACTATGCCGTTTCTTTATCAAACTAGGGGGTACAGAATAACTTTCTTTATGTAATACGTGTATAACATTCTTTTTTACAGGGTACCCGTTAAAGAATAGACCAAACTTTACCACTAGATTCTACGACGAGAATTAATGATATCAGCCCGGATACCAAAAAAACTACGGATGACCTGCAAATGACCTTCAAGGTCGAAACGTATTCAGGCGTAAAATTTTCCGCTCTTTTGGAATCCGGGAACAAAAAAATTGTATCATTCGAGTTAACATGTTTGACCTTCATTTGACCTTGAACTAGACGTGAAAGGGTCATATGGACACCGAGATCGTGATCAGCGACCCCAAAAACATAGAGGTCAACTGGTTCAAGACCCATTCCTAGCCAATATATCAGCCAAGAGATCAAAAAAATTTGACCTCTGGATGACCTGCAAATGACCTTCAGAGGTCGGTTCGACCAACAGGTCCAAGCGTATTTGTTTGATGTAAAATTTTCCGCTCTTTCAAAATTCGGGGTCAAAAAATTGTATCATTCGAGTTAATATTGAACTAGACGTGATGGGGTCATATGGACACCGGAATCGTGATCAGCACCCCAAAAACATGAAGGACAACTGGTTGGAGGCTCATTCCTAGCTAAGATATCAGTCGAGATATAAAAAGAAGTATTTGACCTCTAAATGACCTTCAGAGGTCGGTTCGACCAACAGGTCGAAGCGTATTCGGACGTATCCGCTCTTTCAGAATCCGGGGTAAAAAAAATCGTATTAATCGAGGTAATGTGTTTGACCTTCATTTGACCTTGCTCTAGACGCGATAGAGTCATTTGGACACCGGGCTCGTGATCAGTGATCCCAAAAACGTAAAAGTCAACTGGTTCGAGACCCATTCCTAGCTAAGACATCAGCCGAGAGTTCAAAAGATGAATTTGATCCCTAGATGACCTGCAAATGACCTTCAGTGGTCGGTTCGACCAACAGGTCGAAGCGTATTTGAACGTAAAATCCGCTCTTTCAAAATCCGGCGTCAAAAAAATTGTATCATTCGAGTTAATGTGTTTGACCTTCATTTGACTTTGAATTAGGCGTGATGGGGTCATATGCACTTCCTTGCCGAATTTAAACGCAGATTTTTTTTCAAAAACAGTGTCTCCGTATACGAGTATACCTTTTATGCTGAAAATTCACTGAAAATTTGAAGTGTTATTTACGCAGTGGCGTAACATTTATTTTTTAGAAAAGGTTCCCGAAAATACAGTTTGCACGCCACTGTTTTTTTATATTGACGTGAAATGACAGCAGATGATGTAGGTCCCCGTTAAAACTTAATTCTCGTCGTAGAATCTAGGGGTAAAGTTTGGCCCATTCTTTAACAGCCACCCTGATAATATAATAATAATATATCTACTCCTCATTCTAATCGCAAGAATTAGCCCCGGACTGATGCGGGAAAGGGGCGGCAGATTATTATTCGACGCCCTAACCACCGTTCAGTGCAGGAATGGGAAAACCTCATTAAATCTTTTTCTTTTCTTTTCTTTCACCCTACCATACCAGCAGATAGGGCTTCTAATTCCCCTCTACGAATATAACTGATCGCGTTGATCGAACCCCCTACAGTGTCATTAGTTGATTCAAGTACTGGCGCCGTAAATCGCTGGGCCGCCAACCAACTCAAGATGCTGTATAAATAATAATAATAATGCACCGCCCTTTCTCATATCCTCAGACCCCTTGAGTCTCTAGCCCCCCCCCCCCCTGTTTGCTACTGATACAAAGAAGCATTAGTAAATTTATTTAAAACTGTTTCGTGGAAACACTATCCCACTTTCGTAAGTGACGCCCTAAACAGTAACTGTGTAAACGGCGATTGCCTCAAATTTAAAATTCCGTAAGTGGAGAGCTTTAAAACAAACAATTATTGTATTATATGTATACCTGGAAAATACGGAAACTGAGTTTCGCGCAAACAGGGTCATTTTATTTGTAGAAAGCGCGATACTACAAAATAATATTTACGGTTAAAAATAAAGCAGTAATTATTACAGAGCAAAGCTTTTAAAATAATTGTAGTTAAAATATATTCCCGTATTTTAACGCCGGGATTCGCGTCTCTATGAGGGTCAGTGAACACAAACGTAATCCAGTAACACCTTTGCTTGTCATAAAAAAGCTTTCGGGTAATTTAGATATTGTAAGCTATTACAAGATTTAAAAATTTAAGTATTTGCAAATTTTTATTAAAAACGTTTTTCCTGCTGCTGTGCGTAAAGTACTAAGTTTACGCATATTGTACAGTACGCACGCTGTACAGTACGCACAGTACGCACGCTGTACAGTACGCACAGTACTCTAAATGAAATATTTTACGCATTAGTGTGCAAAACGCATTGTTCGTTATTTAGTTGATAACTAATATTTTTCAGTAGTAAAAAAATATTGTATGGACTCGTTGAAATTAATAATATTATTAATGTTGTTACGGATTTGATGTTCATGTTTCTCTGAGATGAACAAACACCGTCGGAACTTATAGTTAATTTGTATAATTACAGTCTATCCCTTTTTGTCGACAATGTGATAATTACTTCCTTGCCTCTTTGCCAACGTAATAAATTTTCGGAATCATTTACATAATGCCAACTTAAGGTATAGTTATCTATGCCAACTTCACACGCTGTTTTGTTCGGAAGAAATCATTAAGGCACATTTTAATGACAGCTAAAACTTTGTTACATTGTGTGTACAATGCGCGTCTTAAAATAGTTATTACATCAATTATAAATAATTAACTTTACGCACTAGCGCGTAATGTATTTAATTGTACACAATTATAAGGTTGATTGATAAAATTGATCTCGCATATATCAGCATCCAATGGTGATGTTTTGAAATAAATATGTGTTATTTGAAATTAATTTTAATATAAAATATTTTTTATACAATTTATTATTAGATTGTGACTAATTTCTTAGTTTGTCATATCAAAACATAAACAACATATTTTCTGCGAAGTGTACAAAATATTTGCTTTACGCACTAGTGCGACATAATTCAATTCAGCGTAGTGTACTTAGCTCAAAGTATTCCAGCATTTTGTAGTAAGCTGCATAATGTACCTAGAAATATTGACTTTACGCACTTGTGCGAGGAAATTCGATTGTGCGTAGTGTACCACATGTTTTTACTTAGCTCGAGGTGTTTCAGCGTTTTGTAGCAAGGTGCGGAGTGTACCTAGTCCAACTTCTCTATCCCCCTTTTATTCCATTCTACATGGCTATATATCTTATGCAAAATTTTTAATAAAAGTTCACAATCTTGATAAAAAGTGTTACTAAATTATGTGTACATTATTATTGCCCAGAGGAACGAGAAGTAAGGAAACCTCTCGTAGAACTTTTAAGATTTATGAAATATATATTTTTTACTTCACGCCTTTCTAACTCTAAGTGGTGTATCGCTGCTTTATCCTTATTTGTACACAGAAACGAAATACTTAGAAGTCTGTATAAATTGTTCAAGACAACTACTTCTCTGTCTAATTGCTCCATTACGGAGCATATTAATTCTTGAAGTTGCTTAAGCTCGTTCGGCTAGAATTACTGCTTGAATGTCAGCTTTTTTAACAAAATCGGATTGTAAAGGACTGTACACAGAATGAAGCTTGCTGCTGCTGATAAATTGTAAAATTTACTTTTCTGTTACTTTGTACGGCACGTAAAATCAAATTTGTTGTAGGAGTGCTTAATTCAATAATGCACTAGTATGAAAATTTGTTTAAAAGTAATTATCACTATATTAACTTATTTTAATTTAAGCACTAGTGCGTAAAATTAAATACTTTACGCGCTACTGCGGTACTATACGCACTAGCGCGTAGAGTAAATATTTTGCACATTAGTGCGTATTTGGTATAGGACAGCATTGTTGAAATAGTTTTCTGAGGAAAAATGTTTTATGTTTAATAGTTTTTAATTGAAATATAAATTTACCGCCCGCTTGAAGTTGTTATTATAAAAGAAGAAAAAACAAAACTATAGCGACGACTAGATGCATTCAAATTTATTCCTTCTCGTTTTAATTTTCATGGAATAAAAGATGGCCATTTGTGATAAGGTGAAAGTAATAAATAGTGGGATAAAAACGCGGACTGGGAATGAAATGCTTATTCTGAAAGATCGCGGTTTCCACAAGAATTTTAGTTGTTAATGCTTTGAACCGCTGAGCAGCAATTAATCTTTTGAATTAAATTGAATAATGAAGAAAATGGATCAACAGGGGTGTATTCCAGAGGTACGGGGTGGAGCGCTGATTTACATAAATCGTCAAAGAAACGGGAAAACACAAAGAGCGATTTCAAAGAAAGAAATATATTACACTTTTTTGTATTAGTATGCATTAAATATTTTACTTGTAAATCTCGCTGTCGTTGTACTCTGGTGCCTAAATTTTTGTCATTATTGTACTGTATTCAGAAATAACAATTCCTATTGATTAAAACAAATTAAACATCGAAGAAATAATAAGTAAAACAGTAATAATTATAGCAATAGTTAATATTAATAACAGGATCGTTTTAAGTATAACTATAAGCTTATAAATTAACTAATTATATGGAAGAAGGGGCAGAATATTATTATGTTAGGGTTTTTATTAAGAAATTTTGAAATTGGGAATGTCACTTATAAATTTTGAATTCAAACTTATATCTTCATATATTTTTTTATTCTAAATTTACAATTACACGTTCTGTTATAAAATATCAAGCTATACCTTAAAAGTTTCTAGTACAAACATGAATTTTCAATACAAATACAAAATTTTGAAACAATTCGATGTATTCTAAATTTACAAGTGTGGTAAACACAACATATCCAGTTCTCTTACGAAATTTCAAATTCTAGTTTAAAATTTATTGTTTAACCGTGAATTCTCAGGTGCAAATACACAATTGTCTATTATAAGATTTCAAGCTTTAGCTTTAGCTCGTTGAAATGTGAATTCTCAATTCGAAACTTTGCATTTGAAATTTCAAAAAATTTCCAGTTGTGTTACTGAATTTCAAGATCTAGTTTGAAATTTCTCATTTAAACATGAATTCTCAAAGGCAAGCACAAAATCTTAGGATTCGAAATGAGAAAGTTTCGGCGTCAAATTCGTAGTTCAAAATTCATAAAGAGAGTTTGAGATTTTGTATTCACATCTTTGTATTCGAAATTTATAACGATTAACACGATATTTAAATTTCTATTACGAAATTTCAAGTTCTAATTTGAAACTAATTCAAACATGAATTCCCAAATGAAAATTCAAAGTTTTGAGACATAATTCTACATTTTATGTTTTATTGCAATTTACGTGCAGACAAAATTTTCACTTCCGTTACAAAATTTCAAATTTCAACTTAAAATTTATAGTTGGGCATGAATTCTCAAATTCAAACACGAAATTTTGAAACATAATTCGATATTTTCTGTTCACAGTTTCGTATGTGAAATTTAAAACGCTGAACTTAAATTTCTATTACGAAATTTCAAATTCTGGTTTGAAATTTCAAGTTCGATTATGAATTCCCAAATGCAAATACAAAACTTTGAAACATAATTTGATATTTTGTACACACACCTTTGTATTCGAAATTCACAAGGTTACACATAGAATTTAATTTTCTATTACAAAATTTCAAGTTATAGTTTGAAATATCGTGTTCAATTATGAATTCCCAGATGCAAATACAAACGTTTGAAACATACACCAAATTTAAAAATAATATTTTATAAAATTTCAAGTTGTAGGTTTGAAACTAGTTGAAACATGAATCCTCAAATGCAAATACGGAATTCTGAGAAATAGTTCAATATTCAAAATTTGCTAGAATAGATAAAAAATTTTAGTTCTGTTACGAAATTTCAAGTTCTAGTTTGAAATATCTAAGTCAAATGTAAATCCAAATTTTAAATTATTATTAAAATTGAAATCCCGTGTTTCTACTTTTTACTAGTAACACTTTATTTAGTCACATGTTTTTATGGAAAATGTTAGTTTATTTAAGTTGAGCTTAGAACCTCTATTCGTACTTGAAATTTTAAATTCAATTCAAAATATTAAATTCTAAGAGTATATAAGCTTTGATATAAAAACTGCATTGTTTAAAACGAATACGATTTTTGAGGAGCCTTGTAGCTCCATATTTTATTTACTGGTTA
Source organism: Anoplophora glabripennis (assembly GCF_000390285.2). Lineage (NCBI taxonomy): Eukaryota > Metazoa > Arthropoda > Insecta > Coleoptera > Cerambycidae > Anoplophora > Anoplophora glabripennis. The sequence goes on along the minus strand of NW_019416220.1, from coordinate 681,616 downwards.
TAAATTGGTTGTAAAAATGTCAAATTCGCGTACATTTATATCAGAAAAGCCGTCATTCGAGGCCGGTCAAATCTTAATAATAAAATTTCCACTTGATATTATTATAGAATAACGGCTTTAAGCATGCCAAATTTCTCACGTATTTTTCACGAGCAAATAAGAAGCATGTCTAAGCCAGATAAAGCCCATACTCACATGACAAATGGCTCTACTGACAGTATATTCTGTATTTTCAAGAAAAAATGGAATGCGGCAAAGATGAAAAGTAAAAATCGCTACAGCATACACAGAGGAATGTAATTGATTGTTGTGTTTGGGAAAAGATCTGATATTAATATATTATCTGTACCTAAATAATTACAGTGAAGCGTTTTGCGAACAGTTGACTGAACGGATGAATAAAATAAGTAATGGCTCTAGGGCCCCGACGATACAGAATGGGGGCTCGTACAAAAGGGATACGTTATCCTTGATATTTTATAAAACGCGTTATTAATACATTTTATATTTTATAGGTCCACTTCTCTCCGCAAAATGTGAATGAAATTAATTGAAATGCCGCAAAAAGCGCATTTCGTTTTAATTACAAAGTGAATTTGTCACACAGGGTGTTCCGCCACACGTCATTCTTAAAATATGGACACCGAGTTCTAAATGCTCAAAATTACACAGCACCCTCGTGCTAAAAAATTTACAGAACCAGAAATTGCATTAAATTCAAATATAAATACATGGGTTTTAAGGTTGTTGTTAATAAGGCTTAATAAGTCCGAAACAGCAGCCCGCAGATATCGACGGTTAAATTGATCGCCGTCAACCTGCCTCTTTTATTTTACTGGAAACTATGCAATAGATAGATCAAATCTGCTTTACCGAAAGCACTATTTTTTCGGTGTAGTTAAACGCACGCTCGCTAATGCTTATGGGACAGCGACAAATCGCATGAGCGAAGAATATTTACCAGGCCGCTTCGTTCTCGGGCATCAATTTGGTCGATAGACGCAAAACGAATTATTCGGGATTCCATGAACCATCAGGTAGTCATCAAAAATGTTTGGACACACGCCGATGAGGAACTAAACTGGTAAACTCATTGTGTCAATTTAACTAAATATCAATCAGTTCCAAACTAACAAAATCCACCCCACTCGCGCGACTATTAACCATGGAAATCGGTTTCAACGCTCTTCGTAACACTTGAACGGCAAAGCAAGTGGATTTCGTGGAAATTGATGAAGTGGCGTTGAAAATTGCACAATATGAATAATAAATATACAACACACAATTAACCTACATTATACATAAATATACACAGTAACTCGAACACAAGATACAGGAGATGCGTCTGATATAGCTGCGCATTGGACAAAGCTCCAGGTAGCCGCTGTCCTAAATCGCCACACCTACGTCTTATTCCTTCCAGACGAATGCGTTCTATCTCAGTCTAGGGCAGCCCTGCCTGAGTCAGAAATGCAAACTTATTTATGTCGGTTTGTAATCAATATACACTGTGTTCTAAAATGACGGAACAAAATTCATATTTTTTTTCCAGTTGAAATTTAAAAAATCGCTGAAATAGGTCAATTTGATTTTGAATAACATTTGGTGTTATGTTTAGAACTTCTCCGACACGATTTTTCAATCCTTCGATAGCGTCTGGACTGTTCACATACACGTTGCTTTTTAGATAACCCCTCAAAAAAATCTAGCGGGGTTAAGTCAGGGAAGCTTGGTGGCCATTCAAGTGGCCCTCTTCTGCCCATCCATCGATTTGGGAAAACTTCATTACATCGAGGCGAAAATGCGGAGGGGCACCATCTTTTTGGAACCAGACATAACCAGCAGGCATATCGCGCTCATTGAGGTTAGGAAAAATGAATTCCAAGGCTGGAATCAGCTGAAAACTCAAAAAATCCAAATAAATGGCGCCTGTCAAATTGCCCTCTAAGAAATAAGGTCCCAGTATGCGATTTCCTACTATTCCAGCCCGAACATTCACTTTTTCCGGCCGTTGTGTATGCTTTTCTTGCATCCAATATAGATTTTCTGGGTTCCAAAACCTAGTATTTTGCCTGTTCACAGTTCCGTTTAAGCAAAAAGTTGCTTCGTCGGTGAAAATTATGTGATTTTTTAAGTTGGGATGTCTTTCAAATAAATTCCTGATTTCTCACAGTCTTGTGTGGATGTAGCTCATGAAAATCTTTTATACCCTTTTCACCATCAACCCGTGCAAGAATTGAATGACCTTGATTTACCTAACCGCGTGGATTTTCGTCAATGGTACATTAATATTTCCAGGCATGACTTAAATTTCCTAAAGAATATACTTTTCACCGATGAAGCAAATTTTCGTAGAGTAGGTGCAGTAAACCTCCATAATGTTCATTCATGGTTGGAAGAAAATACTCATGAAATATTTGTTTCAAGATGTCAACATAATTTCAGTTTAAACGTTTGGATGGGAATTGTAGGAAATACTCTAGTAGGTCCTTTTATTCTTCCACACAGGCTTGGAGCGGCCGAGTATCTTAGATTTTTGAACGAAAATCTTCCAACATTACTTGAGGATGTACCCCTCGCTACACGTCAGGATATGCACGATGGGCGCCTGCGCATGGTACACTTGCCGTTAGAGAATGGTTAAATTTAAATTACCCGAATCGCTGGATTGGTCGTGGTCGTGATGCCCCTGTTTGTTGGCCTGCACGTTCACTTGACCTAACGCCTATGGGTTTCTTTTTGTGGGACACATAAAAAGTATTGTTTATGCCACTCCTGTTGCCTCCTTGGGAGAACTACGCTTAAGAATATTTGTGCGAGTGCGTTAGAACTTCAACAGACGTATTAGGTTATGCTTGCAGCAAAATGGAAATTATTTCGAGAATATTCTTTAAATTTAATTTTGCATTTCTTGTTTTTCGTTTGTATTAAATTTTATTTCAGATAAATAACTTTACCTAATACATGTCCCATAGTCATAAGTTACCAAACATTTTTCATTAATTAATAGCAAATTATTCTTAATGTTACTATTAAATTACCAGCTTATTGACATAAAGTGTCAATTTATTAATATGATAAATAACAAATTTATTTGTTATGACATCCGCCTACTTTTTTTTACAAGTTTTCGCAATTACCCCTTTAGTGAGCGATGACGCATCTAATTTACTAGAACCATTTGCCGTTTTTCCTCATTTAAAAACACCCTGTAGAAATAGCAGAAGTATTAAAAGTACTCGAGACAACGCTTTGGGGGTGTGCATTTGGCGTTGGGGATATGCAAGGAAATAATAAAGCATTACCGTGAGCGAAAATCGATCCCGTTTCCCTTTTTCCAAACAACGAAATTACTTAAACGCTGTTATTTCCATATCAGGACAGATAACAAAATTTCACACTCCCGTCGTTATTATATGCGGGTTCTGTCAATATTGGAAGGCACTAACGAGTTCGAGTTTCGAATAGGAGGGATTTTAAAAACGCATAAAATTTTTGCAGATAAAACTACACTTTTTATTGAAAACTTCGTAAAATTGTAAATCGTCTATACAAAGTGATCCCACAAAATCAGAAAATTAACGAACTGGAAACACTACTCTTTTTTTCTCTTTTCCAGCTTCCAATTCAGTCGGGAATTAGTTATTTCTTCATAAAATATGAAAACCTTCCCATACAGGGTGTTTTGAAGAAGGTGGAAGTGGAAGGGTTGGGGTGGAATACTTAAATATAAAACAATTTTCCATTTGTCTCTTGTTTTTGACATACCAACCGTTTAATTTATTAAGTTTCTCGGGGTGCTAAACACATAACTTGTGTTAATTTTCTTGTAGAGGTCGCTACCTACCACCTGTTCCAGCGGCATTCAATAATTATTTTGAGGTCAGATTGCACCTCAGGAGAGGGAGAATGCAAAGAGGCCAAATGTGTGACTTAGGGCGAAGATCCATGGGGTGTGAACGAACGTCAGCTCTGGTATTCTGCATTTCATTAGTCAGTACGGTGTCATGCTTTTAGGCTTTTGTATTATACACACTCTTTCAATCGTTTTAAACTTATTTATTGTTAGTAATACATTCTAAATTAATCAATTTTTTTAACAAATTCAAAACATCAATCTAATGTCGAATCCGCCCAGGAATTTCCTTGGCTGCAGCAAAGATCCTAAGGGATAATAGTCCAGTCGGCAGAGGCCGAAAAGTAACTGTTAGTGACATTTCCTTGATAACCCGGAAATAACTACACAGGCCTACTTTAAATGATGAGTACAATAACAGGTTAATTTGCTGACAAAGTATTTTATCAGGAAAAAAGTTATTAACAATTGAATTGCGAAAATTCGCTTTTTTAGTAGTTTTTTTTTAAATAACTCAGCGGGATGACTTTGTACGAAAAAATGCTTAAGACATGATTTGTTCGTAATAAAAATAGCTACAAAATGGCGGTGGTCCGATTACGAAATTTGCAATAATAAAGCCGTGAGATTGAAAAACTGTATAAAACGTCAGTTTTTCATAATTGCTAGTACGTAGAATCCAAAATTGCAATAATATACAGGGTGTTCCTTTTAAAATAACGAAGACGACGTCAACTTCCGGTATAACCGGAAGCGTTAGGAGGGCGCCATTATTTTAGTTGAGAAGGGCATGCCCGAAAATGCTATTGCCCAAATTTTCAACATTAAAATCGGAAGTAGTCTCTGAAATATGTCTAATTTTTTCATTGCGCGGTATAAACATAAAAAATTTTCTAAATGCGTTTCCTATAACAGTGAATAAATCAAGTACTGGAAAGCCACGAGTCTTTCTAAAAAACGCTACAGTGGAAACAATGCTATGCATCAGTTAAAACTTTTTAGGACGGCATTTTAAAAGGAAAGATTAATTATCTTTTGTCGTTTAAAGTTATTCCAACAATTCGTTGCAAAAATTACTTCTAGGTCTCAATTTCAACTAATAAATTGTGGGTTGAACATGACTAGAGTTTTCTTCTCGCAAGCTGGTCCTTACTCGGCCACTGCGAGGTTCAACTCGGCGTATTTTTAAGGACTTTTACCAGCATTTAACCAAGTTTGTATCGATTTACGGCCGTAGTGACTCACGATGCATTTTTGCGCTAATCTACTCTAGATACAATGGAGAAGCCATATTTCTTCTTACTGTTTATACAAATTACTTACCATTTAAAATTTTTGCTGCTAAAATTTATCTTAATAAGCCTTCAGAATTTGCGATGCAACTGGAGATGTTTGCTGACAGAAATAAAACTTGAGAATCAGTTTTCTAGGTTTACCCGCTGCATTGACGTGAACTTCAGGAGAAAAGTAAAATGTCTTGTTTTATATTTTTTGTGTAGTTTAGTTTTGCTCTCTTAGAAGAAACTTCCCGCAAAATCGTATTATGCAATATATTGCAATAAACCACTTATAAAACTGCTCTTCGCGAAGTAATTTCGAATTATGTATGTAATTTTGTTAGTTCCTTTCTCGAATAAAACTTTTACCGAAGGTTGAAATTTACATAAAATTGTTTGGAATATCACAGCATAACGCAAGAAAACGTTAAAAGTTAAAATATAGAGGAATAATGTTCTAAACTCAACCATATTGACATAACTGGGGCATAGAATACCCTAAAATACAATGTTTATCACTTTTTTTATGGTAAATTCCAAAAACTAATTAGCGTTGTAATAAATTTCAAATTTGGTATTCGGTCACTAACCTAGCTTTTATTGTGTTTTTAATAGTGACCGACAAACAGACTTTTGAATGAATGAGTAAGATATTTTTAAATATTAACAAGTATTATATATTTGTTAATAAAAACGCGATATCTTTACACAGAGTAGGTAGTTTTTAACATAAGTTTCAAAGATACATTTTGGAATACTAAAATGTTTCGCCACTATTTGACAAGCAAACTTAGGTCACTCTGTAGAATTATTTTAATAATTAATTTTAATTTATATAGTCGTATTTCAATTTTTTCTCCATTTGTTTCATTATTTTGACTGGCTTAAATATGGCTATGAATATGTATTTTCTTTTGTTAAATCGAGATGTATTAGAGGCTTAATTTTAGAATATAAAAAATATTTTAATTTATATTCTGCACGATTTTTGTGCTGATACAGTGGCGATCTTTCCCATTGCCCAAATGAAAACGTTAATTAATCACTATTCTAAAGAAACACCCACATCGCATAATTATTCTGAGAGCTCCGAAATTACGCATAAAAAAAATTGGTAACCAGCCAGACAGTCTATGTCGACTGGCAAGTGGTATTTGCTTATTATTGATTTTAACGAAATAATTAATAAGGTATAGCCCCATCAAAACACGATAGGAGGTCATTTATTTCAATTTTTTCGTTAATTACACCCGAACTTAATTTACCTTTAATTTATTATTCTATACTGATTGGCACAAGTAAATTATTAGTACTTGAATTAACTATCTAGTGTATCATCAATTTTTGTCTAAAGGGCGGCGCAACCACTAATTATATACCAGTAACGCACACACAGGACGTTTCATTGGAAATGGTACACAGTTTGATGTGAGATTTGTGAATTAACATTAACCTCTTGGATTTTTCACACTAGTGCGTAAAGTACTGCGTATAGTACATGCTTTACGCACTAGTGTGTACTGTGTTTTACGCACGGTAGTAGAAAATCATTGCTTTCATAAAAAACTGTTATTAACTTTTGTACTTTTTCGTACACATCATACACAATGTTCTGCGTAGCAACACATACGTATTTTAATCGCATTACCAGTATACGAAAGCTTTAATATCAGTGGAAAGAAATATAAAGGTCTATTAACTACATCTTTCACGTAAAACACAATTGAAAATGATACAGTGAACCGTTAATATATTACATTAAATAGGATACTAAATGACCATCAAGTATGCGCGATGTATCACTACATACCTCGTTGAATTTGCCTCTCGACTTGAACGGAGATCTATGTAGGCATATATTACATTTACAGATATTACTGAAGCTAAATAAAATGCTGTAGCGTCGATCGGTCCGAAACGAGTGGTAATTGCGATGTTCTTTTAGGAATAACCCTACTCGCCAGCCCTTCCGCCACACAATTTTTATTTAAGATATAAAAAGTGCATCAGTAACTATAATTAGTTTTTAATTAAAAAGTGTGGATAACGTATGGCGACAATATGTAGCGTTACGTCGCCTGGTGAATGGAAAAAGGACTCATGGAATCCTTAACTTAAATAAATAAGATTCCATTTAATACGTTTCCTTAACTTTTTACAATTTTATTAAATCAAGGAGATAAGAAATATAATTAACCGTCCTGGGGGCGTTATCGTGGTTCTTCCTTGAAATAAAAGGAGGATGTAATATTTAGATGCGGTCAAATCCGTAATAAGACGTCTGGGGCATTTCTTAAGGTTTAACTTTTACGCTTTTAATATTACAAATATCGCTGGTTTTTATGAAAAATTCATTACCACAAAGGATGTAATACTAATTTTAAAGGAACATATTTATAAGAGGAAAATACGTAATCATTTTTCAGTTTGTTTTACGTTACAAAAATTAATTAATTATTTCATCGTGGGCAAGATTCGTATTAGTCGTTGTCTAAACATGTTATAAGTATTAGAAACGAAAATAGAATTTCAATATGTCGGGTGTGTTTAATTGATAAATCTTTGTGTCACATTTATTAAGCCGAAAGGTATCCTAAGAAACTCAAATCCCGAATGGTGTTATAGCCGTTTAAAAACATCTTCCGCAGCTGAAATCTGATGATAAGCACTAATAACTTCAATTTTTAAAAATATGTTACAACCATGAACATGTGAATTTAAATAATGGATATTGATTTGGTACTGTGATATCATTTTATTGTCTAAAATTTCCACATCGAGGGGTAAACCGCTGGGGAAATTTAATCAATTACAAGGAAATGTAAGGATAATGGGAAGTGGGGGTGGGGGTAATGCGAGGTAATAAGTAGTAGAAACAAAAATAGGATTTCAGTGTCAGGTATTTGTTTCTTATTAATCACTTGTAGTGTACCTTTTGTATATCTAAATATATGGTATCAAGGAATATATATAATGAAAGTTTTTGAATGAATTTGATTTAGCTTTCCTTCGAAGTAACTTAAAAATATTAATTGAGACTAGTTTACTTACCTTCGATAGGATTGTGTCTTGGCTTGTTCATTAAATCTGAAAACAGAAAACAGTTATTAAAAAAGTGACGCACGAAATATTTGATGTAAAATATATTTTGCGTCAAAGACTGATAATGCTTACAGAAAAAACTACAGGTTTCGAAACATTCCAATTATTGTATCAATGCCTATAATCATGCTTTTTATTGATATTTTTTATATAATCTGTTTAAAAATTTAATAATTCCTGCCCTTACCAAACAGTATCAAAATTCAATAAAAAGTAGAGAGAAAAGTACACCTCATGTTCAAAATTGTTGTTTTTTTTTTTCACAAACGGGTAAATTGATTTTAATAGTATTTTCTTTATTACGAGTTTATTCCTCATTAACGACGAAAATATAGTAATTTTTAGAAAAGAGGTAGAAGTTATATTTAATAGAACATTTAATATACCATTTTTATATAGAATGTGACATTTATGAATAATCTACGTACATACTTCATTTATAAGGATAGAACATGGCAGTCGACAACTAGACTTTAATAATTCAAAACAAATTTCTATTTCTACACCATACACAAGCAGGATTATTCTACTTAAATAAAGATTTAAAAAAATAGCTCTTTTAAATGTCATACTAATTAGTTTTTATTGTTTATGTGTTATGTGGAAATTAAAATTTCTTATAGAACAAGAAATATTAAATATTTTATATTTCACTAGCAACTGCTCAACTGGAAAAGCTATTACACCGATTTTAATAATATTTTAATCAATTACAACGAAAGTTACTTTTAGATATTTTGTGTTGTGGTGTGTTGCACTATTTTCTGCATCATCTGCCAGAAGAAATGCAGATTTAATTATGTCATACCAACTAATTCTTTGTTATTCTTTAAAACTGTATGTCTTAAATACTAGTACACCAAAATGACAGATGTATTCATTAAATAATAAAATATGGTATCTTCTGCGATATTAGAAAGTGGATAAGCTTCTGATCATCTTGCAAATCTCTTGCAAGTACTGTATGTCTACAATCGTTCGAAGAACGAACGACTTTTTGGGATATCAAAATTATTGACACGAGATTTAGTATGCCTGGCATTCAATACACGATTTTGTGTAGCAAATATTTTATTTCTTGATCATGAATAGGGTAATTGAAAGGTTTGGTCGCATTTCTTAAGCCGAAAGGCATCCTAACAAATTCAAAAAGCCCGATTGGTATCGTTACAGCTGTTTTAAAAACATCTTCCTCGACTGAGGAAATTATATGTAATGAAAGGAAATTCTAGGTAATGCAGGGAAATGCTAGAAAAAATCTGGCAATGGGAATTCATGGGTATTACTCAGGAGATGAAACGCCATGGGAAATAGTGTTAATAACTAATTAAGTTAGGTACTGTACTATGTAGTAAATAAGGTACACTACACTATAATAAACTTACACTTGCGTGACTATTTAAAATTGAAAAGTATAGTGATTTTTTGCAGAAGCCAGCGTTTTTTATTTCCTCGAGCAACATAACTTATAATTTCGAGGCCTCAATTGTATTTCGGACATCCCGGGGATATACGACGTGTACTCCACCCCGAAGGGGCAATTTTGTAAAAAATAAAATCGTTTCCGGTGTCTCGCATTGCTCTCTCTTCATCGGGGACAATAAATAATGAACGGGTCTCGTATATCGATCTTTTCCGGGGACACTAGATGCTGCATTCAAACAAATATATATTGATATACTAAAGGGATGCCACCCAGGCAACGGCGGACTTAAACCGGTGTAAATGTAATTGATTTAAGCATTTAACTTAGTTAACTCGAATAGATTTAGATAGGCTGCAATGTAAACTGGCCCGCTGTATGTTTATCCAGATATTTACTTATCAGTTTGCCAGATAGGGATTAACTGTCTCATTGACCAACTGTTAACGTTGTAAATCAATGACCACTTCAAAGGACACAGAAGCGGACGGGCTGTTGACTAACTGCGTGCGTTTGTTGCCAGAGGTCAACGTCTTTTTCGAATTGATCGACAACTGAAATGTGTTGCTAAATAAATTAGCTTTTTGCAACACGTATCGATTGCGTGTTTATGCTCCGGAAGGGAAGGAAGTGCAACACAATGGAAATCCACAAATCGTCGAACAACGTCTAAAAAACGTTATTTCTGAATCTAAAACTGAATATTTAATTTTAAATGCAATGAAATAATCGCAGTGTCATTAAGTCGTATATTTCATGTTTTCTCTTCTAAATGTAGGATGACGTTTAAAAGACGTAACGTTTTTGACCTTCAGTCACTTTTCTTAAAATATTTTACCGATTAATGTTATAAAATTACATCAGTATCTTCCGAAATACTGGCATAAAATTAATTTCATGAAAATATAATACGTCACACAACGTCTAATATGCGTCATTGATTTTGTATCTTTTAAATAGACGATCAATTATTTTAGGTCGAACAACGTCTAAAACACGTCATTCGTTTAAACTTTCTAAATTTAACTATCGTTTCGTTTTAACATAACGAAACCCATTATCTTTTGAATACGTGTATGATGACATATAAAAGACGTAATATTTCTACACAATGACAATTTAATTTGTAATGTGTTGAGATAAACTACAATAAGCGCCTAATTCAGACCTAAAATGCTTACATTTTATGGAAATCCAGAAAACGTCAGAGAACGTCGAGAATACGTCATTTTTCTAATATTCTCGAATTTAACTAATGAATTTTTTAATTATGTTTGAAGGTCAATGAAGTAAGACGGAATTCATTGTACAAATGTCTCTTATCTCTTGATGAGCAGAATATATATGACGTTTAAATGACGTATTTTTTCTAAAATGCTTACTTTTCATGGAAATCCACAAAACATCAAGTAAGGTCATTTTTCTAATATTCTCAGACTTAACCACTCAATTTTTGAATTATATTGTTTGAAAGTCAATTAAATAATATGCAATGCATTATAAATTCATACACGAATGTACCTTATCTGTTGAAGAGCAGAATATATAATGTGACGTTTAAAAGAAGTAATTTTTCTACATAATGATAATTCAACTTTTAATGTGTTAAAATCAAACTACAATAGCATAATTAAGATCTAAAATGCTTACTTTTCATGGAAATCCACAAAACGTCAAGTAAGGTCGAAAATACGTCACTTTTCTAACATACTCAGACTTAATCAGACTTAACCACTCAATTTTTGAATTATATCGTTTAAAAGTCAATAAAATAATATGTAATGCATTATAAATTCGTACACAAATCTATCTTATCTGTTGAAGAGCAGAATACATAGTATGACGTTTAATAGACGTAATTTTTCTTACCTTCAAGCACTTTTCTTCAAATACTTTAATCATTAGTATTATAAAATAACATCAGTATCTTCCGAAATGCGGGTAAAAAATTGATTTCATCATTAATGAAATACGTCTTATAACGTCTAATACACGTTATTGATTCTAAACTTTTTTAAAAATAACGATTACTTTAAAATATTGTATTTGGAATGTCTTGTTGCAATCTACACTAAAATATAAAATATATATTTTGCATGGATGATCATGATAGGTCGAATAACGTTTAAAACACGTTTTTCGACATACGAAACTTTATGAATTTAAAACCTCTCAACCTTATATCATAATGAAATACGTAATACGCAATACGTGTAAAATTCGTATACAAAAGTCTGTATTCTATTGAGGCGCAGAATATGTAGTATAACGTGTAGAAGACGTAATTTTTGTAACCTATTAAACGCAACTGGCTCTTATTGTTTTCTGCAAATGTTTTTATACGAATATCTTATTACACAGTACACCACAACATCCTTGAAAACAAGGCGTATGCCTGATATTTTTCATATAAAATAAGGATATGTCATATAACGTCTAAAAGACGTCATTTTTCAAGCTTCTCAATATCATTCTTCCTTTCATTCTATTTACGATTTAATAAAATAATGTACCATGTACCCGACATAGGGCGCTGGTTTATTTTTCTATGAGACAGTAAAATTTATCCTCTAGAGTCTAAAAAACGTCATTTTTCGAACCTTTGGAATGTAATTACTAATTTTTAAATACTCTAACATTGCATTTTCCGATATCTTTACAATTTAACTACAATTTTTTAAATATTTGCACGAAATATCCCGTTAGCGTCAACACTTTTTAATTATCTCAAAAAGAAACGTTAATGAGCATGCTGTAACAGTGTTTAGGTTCGTAGTAATCGTACTGTAGGTTTCAAAAAATTAACTGAATCAATGAAATTTATATGGATACTGTATTTTAATTATTAAATGACTGACATTTGGCGATGTTTAAATAGAGGCAATTTTCAGAATAAACATCTGCAAACAAGTCAATGCATGTATCTAACGTTAGACTACGGTTGAAGCATTACAATATCGCGTGAGAGATATTTTGTTGGCGAAAAAAGGGCTATAAGTAAACCAGCAATTACAGTCAAATATATGATGTAATAAAGTACATACGTCGGCTTGTGGTTTTAATTAGCACTAAGAGTACTGTTGTTCGCATGTTAATAAATTTTTACAAGAACCATAACAGTGCATTTTAACATACACAGCCAGAGATATGCAAAGCACGAGAATCATTAATTTTCAATTAACTCGGAAAATATTGGTTTAGTTACTAAAGTTAATTGCAAACATAAATTTGTTCCCAGTTGATGCCGACTAAATCAGTTTGATATGATTAATTACAAGATACGCAATCGAATGTGACACTGTTGTAATCACTGATACAGAGCATCTCAAAATATATTCGACGTTGGAAAGTGTAGAAAATATTGTAAAACAAATTTTACCCAGACTAACTAACCGATTTGCCAAAGTGACCCGAACCCCCAGTTAAAAGTTGTAGGATATCAATAAATCAATATACTGGCGACCTTAATTAAATTCGACCTTGATCTTAAGTTTCAAGGTCAAACCAATCCTTATTCCCCAACTGGATTCGGAAAGAGCGGAAAGTTCCACGTTCAGATGATGTATCATATGTGGGGTCCATTTGACCCCAAGGTCACGTGAAGGTGGTCAATTTTGTTTTACTGTTTATGGTTTATTTTTATATATAAGTACTTTTTCAACCGTATTACATAAAAAACAGCGTTATCTTATTAACATTGAAAATAATTATGATTTCATGTTATTATGTCATTATCTTATGATACATATTAATTGTAATTGAAAAAAATTGGATTAATTTATATTTTATAACTAAATCTAATAGGTTTGAAGTATTTTTTTAATCATTTCAAATAATTTTTAATGAAAACTGTCGATTATTGTTCTTCAAAGCACTGTATTTAGTTTATGAATCATTGTCGAAGATTTGCATAATATCAATCCGCCTGATATAATACATATTACAGCAGCAACTGAAAAAAGGTCGCAGTGGGTTGTCGCATATGAGAGAAAAATAACCCACCGACATATGCATTAAAAAAGTAATTGTATTTAATTGTTGCTATTTATCAATTAAATAGGAGCCAAAGTAAATATTTTCCAATTACATTAAACAAATACACGGTGATGCATTATAGACACTCGCATTATCTGTTGTGAAATTGCTAATTACTGTTTACAAGCGAAATGTAATAGCTAACTGTTTTTGGGGGATGTAATAGTAAGTATTGTAAAATATTTACACTTATTAAACGAATCAGAAATGTTTTTAAAATCGAGTGTACTTGCAACGTTTTAAAAATATTACGAAATAAATTACCGTTTCGAAAAAAACAGTTATGAAACCGTGGGAAATTATTATTTTCCTTTTCATTTCCAGTAACAATCGTTCGATGATATGAAAAATTAGGATTCTTGCGGAAAAAGTATGACGTATTTTATTTACATCGCCTGTTATTTGCTGTGTTTTTTATAGATACTGTTTGGAAATTTTTGCGTGTTGTGTTCCCTATTAAGCCAAAATATTTTTGACGGGATGATACAAAACGGTTCACAGTTAATATGAGGGAAGATATATGAGGGTTAAAATCAATATGTTAGCAGTTGTAACGAATAATCTGATTTGGACATTTATTTTCTATATATTTCCCCTATTCAACGACAAAACCGTGCATTTGTCGTCTGTGTAAGCCAATTCATACTGTACGGTCATTCATTTATTACTGAAGTTGACAATTTAGCCATATTTTACAAAAAAAACGTGACCAGTTTTTATATTTTCCTCACGAAAATGGGACCGGTAAAATTCAATCTAAGAGAATTTACAGAACACGACTAAAAACTGGGGAAAATCATTGTGGCTGTGTTCTTTGAAAAAAAAGACGTAAATTCATATATATTTTCGAAAATCTTTGAGTTTTCAAATAGTGTACGATTTGAAGTATATTTTCATTCATTTTGGTCCAAATTGTTGGCATATGGAGAACTAAAATGTCACATTTGTTTAGTAAGGTAAGATCCTCTAATGGTAAATTAATATAATTTTCCAATAGCCAGTAATTTTGTTCGATTAGACAATTTTGAATAAAACTGCGAAATTTCGAATTTCAGTGCCGAATTTCAAATTCAGACACAAAATTTAAAATTCAAACACGGAATTCATATACACATTAAATTTTCGGTTGTAATATTTTATTAAATTGGTTTTAAATTTATAGATAAGCATATGAAATTCCCAATTTCAGAATGAATATTCGACTTTTAAGTCCAATAACTTTCAATTTTCAAGTTCTATATTTGAACTTCCATCTTTATCTTTGATTCAAAGTAGATAGAACCTAATTCAAACGCAAAAACAAACAGTTAAATGTGACATTCTGAGATTGAATTCAAACATGAATTCATGGAAACGTGAATTGAATTTTTAAATTCAAACACGAAATTTCGAATTAAGAAGGAATTCTAAATCAAAATATGAAATTTCAACTTCGTATCGCCGAAATGAAAAATATCGTGTTCTTAGCTTAGTTTTCGATTTTATTCGACCTGAATGTCGAATAGAATTCAAAACAAAATTTAAAATTTAAGACACGAAATTTCAATTTCAAAATTTAAACCTCAAACTTTAGAAAAAAGGAACTTTTGAAATCCTACCCTAAATTTCGATTTGCAGTATATTTCAAATGAATTCAATTACACAATTACGAATAAAACTGCGAAATTTCGAAGTCCCGTGCCAAATTTCAAATTCAGACACAAAATTTCGAATTAAGAAGAAATTCTAAATCACAATATGAAACAACTTACAGTATTGTCGAAAAGACTATACAAAATATCTAGTTCTTAGCTTAGTCTTCCATTTTATTTAAGCTACAGAAGATTTCGGTACCTGAATGTCGAACAGAATTCAAAACAAAATTTAAAATTTAGGACACGAAATTACAATTTAAAAATGTAATCCTCAAACTTTGGAAAAAGGAATTTTTGAATTCCTACCTCAAATTTCAATTTGTAGTACAATTCAAATGAATTCGATTACACAATTTCGAATAAAACTGAAATTTCAAATTCTAGTGGCGAATTTCAAATTCAGACACAAAATTTAAAATTCAAACACGGAATTCATATACACATTAAATTTTCAGTTGTAATATTTTAATAAATTCCAAAACTGGTTTTAAAATAGTTAAGAATATGAAATTCCCTATTTCAGATTGAACTTTAAGTCGAATAACTAAAATATTTCCAAATCTTCCATCTTTATCTCTGATCGAAAGTAGGTAGAATCTAATTCAAACACAAAAACGAACAGTTAAATGTAACTGTCTAAAATAAGTAAAGATGAATAGACATTTTTGTATAAAATGATGGATTTTACACTTTGGCTAAGACATATCTATTTTACTCGGAACAGCAGTTGTTAGTTTTTTTATGCTCACTAAAATCTAATATGGAATTGAAATATTGAGTTCTGCCTTTCAGTTATCTCGCAAATGTGTCGAAATTGGCAAAGCTCGCGCCGTTTTTCGACATCTCATGTCGGGCGGCATGGCAATGCATATGCTAATATGCTAAAGTAAACAAACATCGTTGAAAATGATATGTAGTGGTGTTATTTATTCAAGTGCGGGAGCTGAGGCAGGTTTCCTTAGCTACACCACTAATTCTCGAAGCTGTTAGGAAAACAGCCCCCTTTTACATAGCGCGTCACGAGCAGGTTAATAAAGGAGAAGATGAATTATTATACGGCCTGGAAGAGGGTATATTTCTCATAGAGGTATCTCCACTTATTTGCCTAATATATGTCTGAGAGCCGCGTTACCTGTAATTATTTCAGTCGTTAAGTCTTCATGATGTTCCTAATCGGTATGCGGATCGAAATATCTAATAAGCTAAGTATCTCTTAGGATGGGTATAACGATGAAACTCTAAGCCATGCGAAGATACAAGTAACTCTCTTTTGGATTAGAGATATAGATGGAATTTCAAATGCAGTGTTTTAACTCAAAATTTAGAAGTGTTAGGACCCATATTTTAAGTGAAATCTAATTCTTAAGATGGAACTCGACAATTCTATTTGAAATTTGTAATTTCCTTTTGGTATTTGTAAATTTAGAAGTGAATTTCGAAATTTTGGATTGCACGTCGAATATCTTGTTACAACTGAAAATTTACTGTGTGTGTAAATTTCGTGTTTAAATTTTAAATTTAAATTTTTTTGTCTGAATTATAAATTGAGCACTGGAATTCGAAATTTCGCAATTCCGTTAGTCATGTCATCAAATTTAAAATTTCAAGGTTTAATTCGTGTTCGATTTAAATTTTGTAGAATTGAGGCAATTGGAAATACTGGAATTTGAAATTTGTTTCCAGTTCTGTGTCAATGTCAATCCGTCTACACTGCCAATCGAAATGTAAGGTAGGAATTCGAAATTGTATTTTTATTCAAAATTTCACATTTAAGCTGGAAATTTTATGTAGCTGGAATTTTATATTTCTATACAAATTTTGTTTGAAATTGAAGTTCCATGTTTCGATTCACAGTTCCAAATTTTAATTCGAAATTTCGCGTTTGAATTTGAAACCTTGTCAAGTTCAATAGAGAAATTCGAAATTTCGCGATTCTATTTGAAATTTAATCATCAATTTTTTTGTATCGCAAATCTAATCAAAATTCGAAGTTAAAATATCATGTTTTGGTTTACAATTTCAAGTTTCAATACGAAATTTCGTGTCTGAATTCGTTTGTATTGTACCTCAAATCAAAATTTAAGGTAGGAATTCGAAATTTCTGATTATTATTTACACATTTTGATATAAATTTAGCTTAAATTTGAAATCGAAATTTCGTGTTTTGATTTTCAAATTTTAATTGAAAATTTTATGTTGAAATTTTAAATTTTGTAATCTAAATTCTAAATTTTCAACAATAAAATTCAAATTTCGCAATTCCATTTGAAATAAATCGAATCGAAATTTGAATTTGAATTCTTGAATTTTTTTACTAATTTTCCAGCTATTCGATGTCGAAATTTCATGTTTCGGTTTAAAATTTCAAGTTTTAATTCGAAGTGTCGTGTTTGAACTCGAAATTGATTTCTAAATTCGATACTGGAATTTGAAATTGTTCTTACTGAAATTATGGATTTTTATTCAATGTTTCTTGTCTGGCTGGGAATATTAAATTAAATATGAAATTTCACTTTACTAAAATTTATGACGAAATTTGAGGTTGAAAATTCATACTTTGACTCAAAATTTCAAGTTTTAATTCGAAATTTAGGGTATGAATTTTAAATTTTGTATCTGAATTCTAAATTATGTGCTGGAATTTGAAATTTCGTACTTCTATTTAAAGTTGAATTTATTTGTACTTCGAAACGAAATTTAAGTTAGGGAATTCGAGTTTTACATTTCTATACAGATTTTCCAAAGTTTAAACAAGTAATTTCATGTTTTCACTAAGAATTTCAGATTCTCATTAGAAATTTGCTGTTTAAACTGCAAATTAGGATTAAGCATTTTGTAATTGAACTCTAAATTTCATGTGGAATTCGTTTCACTCAAAATTCGAATTTGTTATTCAAAATTGTAATTTATACAAAATTCATGTTTATTTCGTCGATGACGGAATTGAAAGTAACGTGAAGATATTACTTAAAATTTTACGTTGAATTCGTAATTTCAATTAAACATAGGTTTTTCAATGTAATTTTTTATTACAATACACTTTTGCTGAAATTTATATATTTCGGAATAATCAGTAATGATTTTTTCCAAATAATTTCGTAGACTTAATTTTAAGTGACTGAGCCATGTGTATGCGGTTAACCTGGTGAAATTATACATGAAAGCGCCTGTTCTGAAACAGTTGAAATATTGCCCGGCGTTTTTGGTCGCGTGAGAGCACTTTTTTTTAAACAACACAATATCAAATCACCATAACACGCATTACTGGGCCAACGAAAATCCTCAATGGATAAATCCCGCTCTAAATTACGGACATTTTAGTGCTAACGAGATTATAAGACTTAATCTGCCCGGGATTTTCGTGGGAGTCTCTTTTTGACCGAACAAAATATTTCAGTTTTTTAATTGCTTGATGCATTGTTGGGCGATGCGCTGCACCGGGCAAGATGAGCGCGTAAATCATGGCAACACCGATTAAAACGTCACGGTGAATATGCGCTGACCCCAATAACCACCTCCCTGAATTTTCGCCGCAGAAAAATAAAGTTTGAATGGTTTTAGACGTCCCCAGTTTCATAAGACGAGGGGCAATAGAAAAAACGTCTATCTGGCCACGACAGAAACAATAGACAGTGTGTAGCCTAGCAGAGTTCAATAGCGACAAATTTGTGTACTTGTTTGTCAAATTTGATTTTAATTTCTTCGATATTTTATGATATATACGACCCCCACTCAAAGTTACACCCTGTGTAAACTTATTTTTAGACGTTATTGTGACACTGTATAAACGGTCTTTACTTTGCAACACCCTGTGCGCGTTTAAAACTGACCACCCTATGCAGCGGTTCTTTATTTCAAAGACCATACCATACTATAAAGCGTTAAGTTGGTCACAAGTAGTCAACTTTGACCTGACCACATCGGGCAACTCTGTTCTTGAGGTGAAGAGTCATGAGGTGAAATGTAAAACTTGTCCACATCCCGGGCTTTTATTTATTTAAGTTTTCTTGCTGCAAGTTCACGATCTAATACAAACTGTGTGTGGTTGTTTGAAGCTTAGGTCAACTTAAAGCTACACAGCCATTCGTCACAAAGCTTTCCTAAGGATCCTACATTTCAACTCCCTGTCCTCTTCAGCAGAAGTGGAAGCCCAGGGAGTTCAAGAAGGTTATAGGTCTATTTCTCAAAGTAATTAATACTGCACCGAACTGCGACGTTCTGGAAATATATTACCGACAAGTTTCCATCGGTTTGTTTGAATAAAGAAACTAATTTGTCTTAAACGTTAGTTGGAGATAATTATTCTCTTTTACTACAATAAACATTTTTTCCGCTACCACGCGTAAAGTACTAATTTTACATACGCTGTTCATTACGCAAAAATTAAACATTTCCACACTAGTGCGTATGTAAATATTCTACGCACTAGTACGCAAATAAGCTGTTTACATTTGAACTGCATAACTTAAACATTGTCTAAAAGTACAATATTCCGTTGCTACACTAAAAGTGTACTATAAAATATTTGTGCGTAATGTACAAAGCTGTCTAATGTCCAAAATATAATTTTTACGCACAACTGCGTAGAGTAAATATTTTAGTATAATACCCATGTTGTTTCAAGCACTAGTGCGTAAAACGAAACATTTTGTACACTAGGACGTAAAATAAACTGTTTACAATTTAATTTATATAAAAAAGGACTTCTTTTCACAATTTTTTCTCTTCGAGGTCCTGAATATTATTTCTTCAGTTATGTTAACGAAAAATTGTCTCACACAAAAAATGTATTATTTCCAACTTCTGCTCCTAGCAACTCTATACTATTGTGTATCAGAGTTTACTATTTCCGTATTACTGTGTTATTTTGTATTACTTTTTAATAGGATTATACATAGTTGTTACAGTTAAATATATTGCTCGCGTTTTAATTTAACAGTAATACAATTATTGCTGTTTGATGCCCATTTGATTACATACGGCACAACAAAAATCAATAGCGTGACAATTTAAAATGCCGCGTTACATTAGAACGGTAGTGACATATTTTAAATCGCTGCTTCATGAGTATTTGAATAAAGTAGATAATTTAAACATACATCGAGTTTTTTATTTATGTTTAAAATATTTTTTTTATTAAAATATTAATATTGGAGCATAATTTTTAGTATTTCTAAAATAGCCTATGTACAAACCTCTTTTAAAACAAAAATGTCTACTATCTTACGCACATTACTATACTAGTGCGTAATGTATAAATCTACACACTAGTGCGAAAAATTATTTATTTACATGTTAACATCGTAACTCCTTAAACATTATTAAAGAGTTATTATTTCATTTTACTGCAAAATTTAGTTGTTACATTAAAATCAGTGTATAAAATATTTGTGCGTAAAGTACTAACGTTGTTCAATGCTCACAACATAATTTTTACGCACATGTGACTGGAGTAAATATTTTGATACTACATTTAGTAAAATATTTATTATCCGCATTTGTGCGTAGATGTTAGATTTTGAACATTAGCTAACGTTAGTACTTTACGCACAAATATTTTATACCATATTTTAAGTTACTGCTTCATGAATATTTATATACAGTAGATAATTTAAACAAACAATTATTTCATTTTACTGCAATATTCAGTTAGTACATTAAAAGTAGTGTTCTATAAAATATTTGTGCGTAAAGTACTAACGTTGTTCAATGTTCAAAACCTTATTTTTTACGCACATGTGTCTGGAGTAAAGATGTTAATACTGCTAGCTATAGTAAAATATTTACTCTCCGCATTTGTGCGTAGAAGTTAAATTTTGAATATTGGCTAACGTTAGTACTTTACGCACAAATATTTTATACCATATTTTAAATTACAGCTTCATGAATATTTATATTTTACTGCAATATTTAGATAGTACATTAAAAGCAATGTACTATAAAATATTTGTGCGTAAAGTTGTGCGTTGTCAGTGCTCAAAACCTGATTTTTTACGCAGATATGTCTGGAGTAAATATTTTAATATTACTTTACTAAAATGTTTACTCTCTGCATTTGTGCATAAAAGTTAGATTTTGGACATTGGACAGCCTTAGTACATTACGTACAAATATTTTATAGTACATTTTTAGTGCAGCAACTGAATATTGCGCTAAATTGAAGTAATTACTTCTAAATAATGTTTTAGTAATTATATTATGTTGAAATAAACAAAATATTTTTGGCAAATTCTGACTAAGAAATCTTATTGCTGTTTCTCTCTAAATCTGTTTCTGCAAAATGTATTATTTTGTTAATTTGATAATACGTTTTTGATTACTATAATTAATCAAATCACCCAAATATGAATTTCCCTCAATAAAAGAAAGGTTGTACACGCAACAAAAGCATTTTGCTTTAAGACTACTAAAGAAAATAGCGTTAGCATTTGTAGAGCTCGAAAAGGAATGATTGTTTTTGGAATAATTATCATTTCACGGGGTGTAAGGTAATTGTATCGAAATAAACGCTAAGTTTTCGTAGAGTGCTGAGATTTTCAAAGGATTATTATTTTTGTACATACGTATTAAATTAGCTATAAAAATAACCACTGGCGGAAATATAGGCATAAAACAAGTGGTGCCACATTGGAGTAAATGAAGAACTATTTAATTTCGAGCGAAGTGGTTTAATTTTAAATATATAAGTATTTTACTGGGTATAAAATAAAACCTTTCCACAATAACTGTGAAGTATCCATGCGCACCAGTGTGAAAAATAAATTGTTTTCATTTTTAGTGATAATTGATGATTTTAATCTGACCAATTTATAACTAAATAAACTTTTAAAATTTTCTTCCAGTTTTTATAGAATGGTGTATATTTAGTGTTTTTATAATGAAATGCTAGAAATACTATTCTATAAAATCTATATCTCATTCATATTACGAAGTATATTTTTAGATATTATTAATTATATTTAGTGAAAGTTGAAACAGAGCGTAAAAGTGGGTTCCCAAGTTTAGCGAAATACCTGTTATAGTCTAAAAAGCTATTTTAATGTTGGAAATGAGTAACAGTCACGGCAGAACAATAAAAACACCTCGCACACCACGTTCAAATCTCCCTTTATTTAATTTCACGTGAAACGGTCCCAGGCAAAAAAAGACGGACGACTGAATGAAATGTAATTATTTTTAAACAACTCTAGTAAACAATGCTAATTTATTTGGTTTTCCTCGAAATGCCCCACCTTTTAATCGATAAGTTGGGGTATTTAAGGAATATTTGGCTAAATATAGCCGTAAATTCAAAACTTCGGCGAACTTTTTAAAACTCATCCGTTATTTTACCCAATAAAATAAATCATTATTTATTTATTATAATTGCATTGTTCGTTAAGGCTCAAGTAGATTAAAGATGTCAATTGTAATATGTACTCAATATCATTTGTAACATATATTTGATGTCAATTTATAACATATTACAATTAAATTATAACACATGAATTCTAAACAATTTTTTTTCATTATTCAGACCGCTGTCAATTGAATTGTTTAATATGAGAGCTATATGATTATAGATTATAGCACTTATTTTGCTTGTGTTCTCATAATGAGTTGGATTAAATAAGATGGCGTCTAATGGTGTCAATTGTAACATATATTTGATGTCAATTGTAACATATTACAACAAAACAAAATATAAACAATTTTCCCTCATTGTTCAGATCTTTGTCAATCGAATTGTTTAATATGAGAGCTATATGAGTATATATTATACCACTTATTTTGCTTTTGTTCTGATAATGGGTTGAATTAAATAAGATGGTGTCTAATGGCGTCAATTGTAACATATATTTGATGTCAATTGTAACATATTTTAATTGACGGTTACACTTGCATTACAACATTAATTTTCTCCGTTATCTAGATATCTGTGAATGAAATGTTTAAAATATGAAAACTACATTGAGTGTTGAAGTATATATATTTTGCTTATTTTTAAAAAAATGAGTGGGATTAAATAAGATGGCGTCTGATGGTGTTAATTGTAACATACATTTAGTATCACCACCTTTATAGATATTAACAGAAAATGAAACAATGCCTGTGTATTATTTTAAATTAAATAAATATATTTAAATTAAATTTTAAATTTTAAATCATTTAACTGGGAATTTAAAAAATATCAAACTAAAACGAATTGGGCGGACAGCAATACCGTGCGAAACTGTGACTTCACTGCGATGTCTAATTAATTAATTAATAGGAAGCTTCGTAATAAAAATGCGGAAGTTACTTAAATAAGAAGTTTTCTGTAATAACAAGACCCGTCGCCTAGTCTGTCAGAAGTTGATAAAAATTTTAAAATCATAAACATTTATGTAAAGAGCTTTTAGAAAAATTGTTATACGGTTCGCAACAACTTTCATTGTAGAATAATATTCAGTGATAGAACGCTACATAACTTTTATGCAACCACCCCGTTGTAACATATATTTGATGTCAATTGTAACTTGTTACAATTGGCGGTTACACTTGTATTACAAACACTGGTTTTCTTCATTATTTAGATTAGATTTAAATAAAATGAAAATGAAATGAAATGGAATTAGATTTAGATAATATGTTCAACTTCGATTATGCTTGTTTTTTACAAATAAATTGCATTAAACAAAAAGACGTATGCTGGTGTCAATTGTAACATGCTTGGTGTCAGTCATAATATATTACAATTGACGATTGCACTTGAATTAAAACATTATTTTCTTCATTATTTAGATTGCACTAAATTAAAATGTAGCGTCTGATGATGTCAATTGTAACATATATTTGATATCAATTGTAACATGTTACAATGACTGTTATATTTGAATTGCATTTTCTTCATATCCAGATTGTTGTTAACTGAAAAGTGAACGAAAAAAACGTAATTCTTCAATACATATTTCAAGAAGTAACAAGCCAAGTACCCAATAACGCAATAATGCATCAATTACAGAAGTTGCAAAATTAAATAAGGAACGGGACAAATAACTGGCTGAATATGCTCAAGATCTTTTTGCGGAAAATACAATTACTATTTCATTTCCATTAACGGATTCTTATTTGTTTAATGTATAGTGTTTCTGTAGTCAGTCTATATTTAAAATAGGACGTTGTTAGATACTTTTTACAGTTTGTTACAAATTGACACGTTACGATTAACACCCTTGTCCTTGTCAATTGTAACAAAACTAATAATAATAGTTACATTTTATTATTATACACTGTGGAACTTTAAAAGACATACTTTGCCGGTGGAGTATGTGATAGTAAACAAGTAGCACCTCCATTTTCTGAAAGAAAATGGAAATCCTGAAGCGATAAGTCTGCCATTAGGAGCAAACAATTTGCCACCCATAACATGAACGATCGCCGAGCGTAATTTAAGCGAATGTAGCAATTTATTATATTTTTCCTATCGGGTCGCATGTCTACAAGCTATTATCACAAATAATTCCAATTCACGTTCGACGCGTAGAGAGGGTGAAAATATTGTGTTCGGAGATACAAAGTAATCAACTATTGGTACCCATCGATCACCCTTATCACAGAAATCGTGATGTCTCTATAATGGCGCTGTACAACAAATGTCGAGTTTATGCGTACCAACCCCATCGCCCTCTGTTCTGTCGAACGTAAAACAATATATACATATATCTGCGGGCTAAATGGCGCCTATTGTCGTTTAATTGTGTCTATTTGGGTGACATCAAATAGGCAATAGCTGAAATTTGTAGCGAATAAAAAGTGACGGTGTTGTCCCGGTGAAGGATTCGGACCGGCAAATCGATATCATAAGCTGACTAGGTATTCGAAACTACGGTGAAAATTTAAGCACTACCTTTAAAATGTCGGTCTATTTTGATCTAATCCAATTCATAGGCCTCTGTAGTCTCGAATATATTTTGTTCTATTTTCCAAAACATTATCCATACTCTTCTATGGAATCCTGGTATTAACACTCTTAGATCAATTATTAAATTGAAAATGCTTACAAGAATTATGTAAAATATGTCGAACGTAAGATTGCAGAAGATCCATCAAACGGTCATGGGTGTCTAGAATTCCAGCCATTGTTTGTTATCGGTTGATTCACTTCAGTCAATAGTTGATGGTTTCTCCAATTTTTGTTGTGTTTATCAAAATTCCAGTTAACAACTTGCCAGAACAGTGTGCCATGATAAGCATAAAGGCTATTACAGTTGGATGATGAAAACGTGTTGGAAATAAATGAAATTATAATAATTTTTTCTGCTTCTCATAACTAAGATCTGTTGTTTGATTTTTTATTCTTTTTTTTGTTTGTCAAAATTTGTTTTATTCATTGATAACATAGCCACACAAAACAAAAAGTCTGTATTTTTCATGCGACATATGTTATCCGTAGTATTTTTGCCTCCTGATCACGAATCCGGTGTCAGAATTTAGTTATCACATGACAGGAATTTCCTAACCTCAAAAAACAGGACAAAAATAGCAAAAATTCACCAAAAAGTGTTACGAAAACTACAATTTTTTTTTCTATACTCAAATATTCATTTATATGGTTAAGACCACGCCGAACGTGAATCCGCTGTCAGAATTGATGGATCTTTTTCTAACCTAAAAAAAACGAGTCAATTAAGGTCACGAATTATCAAAAAATAACAGATTCGCGCCAAATTTGGTATACAGAGGTTTTCGGGGTAACTGATCACGAATCCGAGGTCAATTTTGCAAAATTCAAGATGGCCGACCAAATTTTCAAAAAATAACACATTTGCGCCAAATTTGATATTCGGGGGTTTTCGGGGTCACTGATCACGAATCCGATATCAGATTTACAACATTCGTTTTTAAAAATTTTATCAATTACGTATGCACTTTATTAATCTGAGATAGAATAGATCTTTTACAGAAAAAAGAACAATATATAGCCGAAAAAAAGAAGGTTAAAATATGATTATAAAGTAAACAAAAATATTACAAAATGAATTTCGCAATTCTAAATCGAAATCGTAATCATCGAAGTTTATCTAACACCACCAAATAACTTTGATCAGTTGAAAGACAAAATTAGTACCGCAATAAATAATACTCCACACAACTTTAAATTAAATGCAGTAGAAGTGTAATTTGAAGATGAACAGTTTGAACAGTACTTTTAAATTTCACTATTCATTTTACATTTTTTGTTTGCATTTAACATTGTATTGTTTACTAATATTACTAAGTTATTGTTACATACATATTTTTCCTGTACCTTAACTGTCTTAGATTTGCTTCAAGTTTACTCAACTTTCTTCCGTTAGAGGAAATTCTATTAGGATAGCGTTCCCGATATAAATGTAATGTCGATAAACTGTTTTTTCTACATTCATAATAAACCTGCATCAACTAATTCATTAAAATCATTCATTTTGTTACAAGTTGAAAGGTGACAGCAATTACAAACAAACCGATATGTGACAGATAGCGGTATGCAAAATTGTTTCGAAAGGTGACGGCAATTATTACAAACTAACCGATATGTGACATATAGCGGTATGCAAAATTGTTTTTCCAGCGCCTTCTATTTGATACGATTTAGAAAGCGAACACCGTAAACTAAAGTCAAAGGCTGAAAGTTTTCTAAATTTTTCTCAAAAATTTCGTTATACAAAGGCATACAAAGGACCCCGCACAAATCTTATGGAAATTGGGTCCCGGTCAAATTCGCTGAATTTTTGATATGTGATAGAGTTCATCATACTGGTCAATTGTCTCAATGGCCACAAAGCTCAAAAATGGATAGTTTGGCCGGTACAGAGCTTTAAAGCTCCGAATATCCTCCACGGATTTATGTATATGCGCAGTGTGTATAGACTTTTGAAATAGCCTATTTCATTTTTTTTATTATCTAGGTTTATATTTTTGAGGTTGCTGAATTCAGATCTGTTGTTAGATTTTCAAAATTGACAGTTGGCAGCTGTCAAATAGCTGTCAATGTGCTATAATAAAGCCAAAAACTTGTTTTTTTATGTTTTATCTTTCTTTTTTTTTAGTTCGATAAGTTCAAAGACGATATCAAATCAATAACAATGACTATCGGCAGCTGTCATTTAGCTGTCAACAATTCTTCAAAGTCCGGTAATAAAGTCAAAAAATTATTTTTTGTTTATAACTTCAAGTTTTTTAGATAAGTGAATATAAATATGATATAAAATTATGTAGTCATCAGCTTACAGCTGTCAACAAGCTGTCAACTAACTGTCAAAATGCAATAATAAAGTCAAAAAGTTACTTTTTTTAAAAAGCTTTAAGTTGCTTAGATCACTGAGTTCAAAAGTGATGTCATAAACTTATATCATGTTTGATTTCTTATCCACAAAGTTAAGCACAAAAAATAAGTTACTTGCTCTATTATTGCATTTTGACAGTTAGTTGACAGCTTGTTGACAGCTGTAAGCTGATGACTACATAATTTTATATCATATTTATATTCACTTATCTAAAAAACTTGAAGTTATAAACAAAAAATAATTTTTTGACTTTATTACCGGACTTTGAAGAATTGTTGACAGCTAAATGACAGCTGCCGATAGTCATTGTTATTGATTTGATATCGTCTTTGAACTTATCGAACTAAAAAAAAAAAAAAATAAATCATAAAAAAACAAGTTTCTGGCTTTATTATAGCAAATTGACAGCTAGTTGACAGCTGCCAACTGTCAATTTTGAAAATCTAACAACAGATCTGAATTCAGCAACCTCAAAAATATAAACCTAGATAATAAAAAAAATGAAATAGGCTATTTCAAAAGTCTATACACACTGCGCATATACATAAATCCGTGGAGGATATTCGGAGCTTTAAAGCTCTGTACCGGCCAAACTATCCATTTTTGAGCTTTGTGGCCATTGAGACAATTGACCAGTATGATGAACTCTTATCACATATCAAAAATTCAGCGAATTTGACCGGGACCCAATTTCCATAAGATTTGTGCGGGCGTCTTTTTATATGGTTGGAAAGAAAATAAAAAAATCTATCAAAATGTGCAAAAAAAATTATACAGTACTATTAAAAAAAATATGACGTCACCACTCATCTACAGTATACAGGGTGTCCAAAAATAGGTAATCGAGTTATAGCTCGGCGCCTTTATAATCAAACAGTCTGTATTTTATTTTGTGTTTAATTATTTATGTACACACATATGTTATTTTGTTCAATTATTTTATTAACTGAACACTGCATTTTTTATTGTAATTTTATTAGGTACACATATTTTTGTATTGCAATGTATTTGGGTATCATATAATTGGGTTTCCTTCCCTTTGGATGAATTAAATTAAATAATGTTTTCCTCCAAGTAGATGTAAAGTACTAACTACGCATGTTGTACACTACGCTCTAGCGCGTAAAATAATAGTATTACAAAAACGTCCAAGAATACTAACGGTTCTATACTGTTCTAATAAAGTAAAAATCCCTTTAGATTGCAGAAATAATGAGATTATCACCTGCCGGCATTGTAGTACTTTTATAAAAAAATTTATGCGTTTAACTCGGTACCGAAATAATTGTAATTCAAGCGAGTGAATGAATTTTTGACGAGGCGACTATTTCGCCTACCAAAGAAAGCAGGAATGCTCTTAGAGGGCATTTAATTAACAAATTGAACGTTCTATACAGTGGAATAATATTTGCATTTCTCTGTAGATAGTCTTGTGAAATTTCTTAGCGGCAGTGTCTCCAGAGTTATATAACTTAAGGCACAATCTAGTAAAATCTATCTAGAGACATTAGCAACATTCTATCTATTTTATAATTAAATATTTGTTCCATATGTCGGAACTGAAAATATATTGTCCCAAGAGGTGGATGAGAAAGGTACTTTACAAACGAGCTGCATGCATGTGTCTACGTATATTTAATTTTACGCACTATCGCGCAAAGTAATTAATTTTATGCACCAGCGAATTATTTTGCAATAAGTTCCAAATTGAGTCACAGACCGTCCCGCTAAAAGAAATACTCAGCTTTAACAATTTAATTTTGTTTAATTATATTATTTTTGAACGGTTGTCAGGTAAAGAATTTAATTATAATATTTCGCACTAGTACAGAGTAGTACAAATTTAATTTTTATTTTCAACCGTGAAAGTGCTTGTTATAGTTGCCACTGTTGATTTGAGTTCTTCATCACCTAAGTATGGAAATTCAATTAACGTTTTGGGATTAGGTGGTTATAACCCTAGGCTATGTAATGCTTGATATACAGAATTTCCATTTTGTTACACAATTTGAATCTAATAAGATTCCTGCATTGCTACGGTTAAACCAGCAGGACTCCTCTGCTATCTACAGGAAGCTGAGAGCTCTACGTGCCAAATTTCAAATGATACTACGATTACATTGTTTAACTATGCAGGGCTTCTCTAAAATAAGTGCATTTCTTCAAAGGGTACGTGAAAACAAAAAATTTCGTTGCCCCACTTAATCAATTGTTTACAGTGCAGTAAATAGATCAATTCCAATGTGGTTGTAGGTACAAATGTCCGCAACTGACCCAGTCTAACAGTTGCAAGGACAAAGAACAGACACGGGACGCACCAGGGTTCCAGGAAAAGATCCACTGCAGATTGGCGCCAGAGACTAGATACCGTATACCTGCGAGCGACTCCACACCAAGACTCTTCAACGTATGCTCACTCCGACAACATTTCTTCTCACTAAACTTTGTTTTCAATAAAAATATTTTTATTTTACCGTTGAGAGAGAGTTTTTTTTGCTGTTTTGTGGTCCCTTTGAAGAAACGCACTTATTTAAAAACACCCTGTATATGAAAAAGTTGTGCGAATCTTAATAATTTTTTAGTTTCTAAAGATATGTAACCACTTTGTATTTGCTATCAGTAAAGCGAAAGGAATTTTTGGGAAAATCGTTCGCTTATGGCCAACAAAGCGTGTACAAATTTCTCGAATAATTGTCCGCTATTTCATATCTCAGCCGTATAGACCCCCATCCACCGTTGTCATGTTAGAACGAGCGGCATCATCTTTTTATTATTATTGTAGTAGGGAGAGTGTACGATTGGTATTATCCAGTGTTTGACAACATGCCTTTATGCAAAGATGACTGACATAAGCAAAATGAGAAAACTTGGAAAAGTGGTATAGAACGGTAGAGAAACTTGGGATTAGATCTAACGCTGTGTAAGCTAAAATACCCCGATATGAACTTATAGAAAGCTGTTTGGATACGATAAGTCCCCGTTATAAACTCTAGATTTTTCGAACAACTACCCCTTGTAGTAAATAACAACCCTTTCAATCTTCTCCTTCAAGTATTCTCTCCACATCTTTTCATTAAATTGAGCAGTTTACTACTAAACAGTCACTTATGTAACAGTATTTTACGCACTAGCGCGTAATGTATTTTATTTTATCAGTAAAGTTTAGTTATAATTCGTCCAAATGAAACTATTTAATCTGTTTAATGAAATGACATATAATATATACTGTACGCGGTACTATAGAGCGTGCGTAACTACTTTACGCAAGGCAATAGTTCTCTTATCACAAAATTTCATTAATACTATCATCCTAGTTTGTCCTAAACATACATTACAAAAAAAACTGTACTATACGGATACAGCTGGTTATTCTGCGATAAGCCCAATCAATATCGCTGCATAAAAACGTAAAAGTTTGAATGTATTCTATATGAAAGTTCTACTAGAAAATTTACTTTCATTGGGTCATACTAAATCTTTTCAGGCTGCCAAGTTAACTCGAATATCTTCATCGCACAGCAGTGCACTCTATCTACTTAGTCACAATGCAAACTGGAGTATGAATAAGCCGTGGAAAATATACAGGGCGGTCTATTATACATTCTTTAAGCCTGATTTACTTCTATGATATTGAGAAGTTGCAATTACAATAAATTAGTAATTTACGTGACATATCTATTTATGTTTTTTCACTACAATGCGTAAAGTACTTACGTATAAAATATAACTTTTTCGCACAAGCGCGCAAAATATATATTCGACATATTCAGGAGAAAAATAAATTGTTTATATTTTAATGTGTCTCGACAACAATACTAATAGATGCTTCTTAACATTGACAATTATTTAGAAATAAATAAAGAAAATTAAATAATAATGCTGATATATGACATATGCAATTAACTCTATTTTATTTGAATCTAGACAAAAACTAATGTATAAAGTGAAATACTTTTCGCACTAGTGCATAAACATTTTATACACAGGTGGGAAAAATACATTTTTTAAACTTTAATTTATCTCATATTTTAAGGAATAGCGCATACAATGAATTGCTTTACGCACTAGTGTGTACACTGGATTTTGTATGACATTCTTGCGCGTACAGTATTATTTTATACACTTTTTGACTTATAATAACTCTGCGTACTAGTGCACAAAATAAATTGTTTACACATTGCTTAAATTTATGTTTTAGTCTATCCCGGTGACAGTACTAATATGTATCATATCAGATGACACTCCGGTAACGCTGACAAAGTAATAAATAAATAGAATTAAATAATAATTAGCTGCTGATACATCCGGGGATATAATTAATTATTTCACTATTTTATTTTATCTGATTTTAGACACCAGTGCGTAACGTGAGATACTTTACGCACTAGTGTATAAAATAAGCGTTTTATACACTAGTGCGGAAATACACTGTATACACTTAATTTCTCATTCTAGACACTAGCGTGTAGAATTGAATGCGTTACACACCATTGCGTAAAGTACATTTTGTGTGTTACTCGTGCGTAGTGTTATTTTAAACTTTTTTTTCACTTTTTTCGGTAAAATATCTTACGATTAAAATTTAATTTTCCGTACTACTCTACGAAATATAACATACAATGAGAAAAATTGACAGTTGTCCTCGGTAACATGGATAATTTTTCAATAATGAATAAATAGAATAAATAAAACAATTGGTTGCTTGTATATGCGTGGATGTAATCAATCTCATTTGTTTTTAGACACTAAAACGTAAAAGTACTTTACGCACTAGTGTACAAAATAAGCATTTTACTAATGGAAAAAATACATCGCTTAATTTCACTCAAATGATAGACACTAGTGCATAAAATTAAAAACTTCCCACATTTTTTATACTTTTTGGCAGACAGACCTTACGCATAAAATTTAACATTTTTCACTAAACTAAACTAAACTGTCTCGGAAGCGTGACGTGATGGAGCAATATGAGGTCGGATATGGATTCTACGCAAAAAATTACTTCGGAAATGATCGTCAGTTGCTCTAGAACAAGCACAACCACTTTTTGTGCAGACCTGTGTTATCTGTGGCACTCATGTGCATAAAATAATATTTATACACATTTTTGACTTTCTTCGCTGTAGAAGTTTGTGGTTTTGTTTCAGAAACAACCCATATAGATAAAAATAGATTCTTTATTCAAAGTTAAATACCAGTAAGACCGATCTAAAGTGCTTCATTACGTAGAAATTTTATTACGGAAAGTTGTAGAATGTTAGTTACTTCGTTACGAACTCAAGCACATACAAATGTAAAATACTCTCCAGCAATAACAAATTTATCTGTCTTCCACCTGCCGAGAGCTGAACATTTCGGTAATAAAGTTAGAACAGTTAATGATCTAGAGATTTATGTAAACTACTCTTACCTCTACTAACTGCCTTGAGTGGTACGCAACTTGACAATTACCGGCAAAAGCTACATCTGAATGGGCGTGCACGCATCGTTAACCCAGAAATTTGAGTCTAATGAAGCCCTTTCTATCTATCCCCCTTCCCTCCCCCCCCAAACTAATGAATTGTTTCATTTTCGGGTATCTTTATATGAGCTGTTTTGCCTCTTTAAGACGTCTACACTTATCCTCACTTATCTCCTCTTATTAGAGGGTTCCCATGTAAAGGGATCCCTCTCGCTGAAACCGCAGCATGGCCAAAACAAACGAAATAATTTACGCCACACAACTAATGAAATAGATTCTGAGAACTTTCATCAACAAATACTGATCCAGTGGAGGTTTTTTTTCGTTGACAACACTTTACCGCGTGAATTTTGGGACACTCGATATTTTATAGGTTATAACTCACCTACACTTAAATCGGGTCGGTATAAGATATCCATATAGCTAAATAGTTCGTCTAATAAGTTCGAAAATGGTCTATGACTGGTGACGAATGACCTTATAGTTCAGGCGCTAGAGCATTAGCGGCGTTTGTATTTGAAATAATCTATTTTGTTGTACAGAAAAATCCCAAAAATTATGTAGAATAAGAATCCGAGTTTGCCTATTCCAAAAAACCATGCTTTGTGTCGGTAGTCATTGACAATTGAAATATGACGTGCTGTGTAGGTTGTATCTCATCCACGTTTACGCTAATTATAAAATAAATTTTACTTTGAAATCTACTCTAATAAAATGTAAAATAATGAAGTAAACAATTCCGTTTGAAGGGGTAAATGTTAAAGCTTTTACGTTGGATACAAGGCTTAAATTGATTTATCATATAATTAAAAAATAAATTCTGTTAACTCAATTAATACCTTCAATATGCGTGACAAAGTTGTAATGTAATTTGAAAATATTAATTGCATATTAGTTTCAATAGAAATTAAATCAGGTCTAATTTAGATGGAGCTAATAACTTAATTTGGAACATATTTCGCTTCAAACTGAAGCGCTTAATAATATTTTAACGCTATATTGGGAAATAATGCATAGTTGAACATGAATTAAAGTAAGTGTAAAATTTAGTTACATGTAAACAATTTATTTTTCGAACTAGTGCATAAAATATTTACGCACCAGTGTGCGTAAATTTAAGATGTTACGCACAGTAGTAAAAAAATACCACTTTTATTTGCAACAGCCTGTATATGTACTAATTTAGAATTGACTTTTCCTACTATGTAATTATTCAGCGACATTTTTAAATTTCTTAAAACGAATATCTGTGCAATATCTCACAAACGTTTCTGACTGTCTCCGAAAAGTATTGAATAATGTGGCGATAAAAAGGAAGTCAGATATTACAAATCGCTGAACGATTTAAATTTTTCGTGTGTTTTTATTCTACGAAACTCTTTTGCTCGGGAAAAAATGCGCTTAATTCTTCGATTTCTCGTGTAATTTCCTTTCGTGTAACGCATTTGTTTTGAAAATGGAAAGAAATATTTCCTAAAAACCGTTTTATCAACATATTATTTTATTAACGATTTTATTCCTATATTTAGATATTTATTGGATAGATTGATAGTTTATATGTATCTGCCAATAGCTATCACGCCATTCTAATCCGTAAATTATCAATTTCAGTAATGTGGTTTTACAAGGACTGAAATTGCTGCTACTTCTGGGGTACCTCAGGGTTCAGTTCTTGGCCCGTTAATATTAAATATGTTTATTAATGACAGTTGTGATAATCTTCTAACTGATGTTCTCTTATATGCGGAAGATTTCAAACTGATCACCTCCGCTACATCTGTTGAAGATGTACATTAAGTAAAATTATAGTACTGTCAAATGTACACGATAATGAAAAAACGTAAGGAGCCCAAGGTAAAGTAAAAGAGAACTGAAATTTTGCTTCTTTTTGTTGTTTAATCATAAAAAATTAAGGAATTTAGTAAAAACTGCATAAAATTTTATACAGGGTGATTCACAACTTATCCAAAAAAATTTGGGAATAGATGCGGCATGAGAAATGGAGTTAATAACGTAAAAAAAATTTTGTTGTAAAATCCTTATAGTTTCCGAGAAAAAAATTATTGAAGTTATAGTACATTCAACCACTACATAGCTGGACTCCTAATACTGAAATCCGTCGTTGCGGTAGTTTTTACCTGTTATCTGTAATATTTACAACAGTTTTTTAGTAGTTAGTGTCAAAAATGATTTGCGTGTATAGCAACTCAGAGTTGATGGATATCGTTTTAATTTATGGTGAAGCAAGACAACATTTGTGTTAGTTCGTAGAAAGTGAGTAAGACGGACTCAAATGTGTTTACTCGTTAGTGGATAAAATTTTGAACAATTGTTGTTGTAACATCGGGTATGTCAAATGATTTTATTATTTAAAAACACAAATTAATTTTATTAACAATTAATAAAGGCAAAAGCATTTGAATTTGCCGATATAAAATAGGTGCTATAAAATTCTATTTATTTCTTTCCTTGCGAAAGTTTTTGTTCGTACTTATCACACCGCCATGCCGGTCGCATTGTGCCAGGTCAGGTTTTACAGTGGACCAGTTTCCAGTGCCGTGCAGAAGTATATTTTTAAATCAATTTCGAACTGCCCTTTTTGCTTTTTTCTTTACAAAATTGTATTTGTAAGGGTCCCTTGTACATCCAGAATTATTTTTTTTTGGATAAGTTCTGAATCACCGTGTATATTAATTTATTCTATTAATATTTCTTAACCTGATTTTTTTAGAAGAAAAATTTTGAATTAATATCTTCAAAACAGAGTAAAAAAATTAACTCCAATCTTCTGTCTTTTTTAAATCGGACTAAAAATGACGGTGTTGCAACTTACGACATCTTTTAACGAGATACCCGGTACACCTGTAGACAAAAAAAAGTTTTGTAACGAAGCAGTTTGGTCCTTAATAAAATACAGTTGCATTAGTTTCGTTCCTTAATCCTTTTCGATGTTTTAGGTCGGATCTCTTTTTGTGTCCACAGCTGTACTAACATCGGTTTGTACTAATTTAATAATACGTGGAAACAATGCACCACTAACGAAACTAATATAAAGAAAACAAACACTGAGATTTCTACTCCAGTCGAATTAGAGTCTGAAAAAAATATATTAGTAGACATTTTAGTATATATATATATATTAGTAGACAACTCGAAAGAAGTGACCCTAAGTTGGCAAAATGCAAATAAGTGGCAAATTTATGTTTTTTCACTTTTTTTACTAGGTACCCATGAAATCTAGACGATCTATCGGAAAATTAGTCATTTTGTGTTGTAGGCAATTAAATTAGTCATCATCTAATTCGACTGGGAGTTACAACTTTGTCGCCTTTACGCAGGAAGCCATACACGGTGTCGCTATAGCAACAACTACTCGTAAGTTATGCTACTCCCAAGTCACAGGGAACATGCACAAACTAACGAATATTAAGAGCTGTGAGCGGCCACAGAGCAGCTAAGTGGTAAAAGCAGGGACACCGAACATGCATCGACATCTAAAGCCTTGAAACGTACAGTTGTAGTAGAGCAGTATTCCAGACACCAACACGAACACCACCACCAGTAATACTAAAATGAGCAGCAGTATGGTGGGCCGGCACCACGAGATCAGGCATGAATCCCTGCCGGAGGAGTTGGGCGTCGTGGACTGTGCGTTCAGACACCACCCGCAACGCGAGCTGGTCTCTACGGCCGCCGGAGATGGCTGCTGCAGCTGCGACGACCGCACCACGCTACTGTCACCTGAGGCGTTCACTACTACGCCGCGATAGACGTTGGCGCGCGGGATGAAGCCGTCCTCGTCCTCGTCGGAACGGAGGTTGGTGTCATTGTACACTCCATAAGACGCCACCATCCTAGCTGCAGACTGCGGCCCGTTGTTATACCTCATGTCGATCATTTGGAATTTTAAAATCACGGATACTATACTCGGATGCCCTCAGGAGCTTGTTATCCCGCTCCCGAACGTGCCAAAATTCTTTCTCTACGTCTGGGCAACCTCTGACAGGCCATCGAAGTACCTCGCTAGATTTACGGTTATGTTAGTATCACATGTTAGAACGCGTGAGACAGCACTTAGTAGGTTAGACATTGCTGTGTTAAGTGTTAGTAAAACTATGCCACCTCTAGTCATACTTGCACCATTTCTCAATACAAACCATCGGCGGTGGCAGCACCTGCAAAAAAAAGAAATATTGTTAGAGCTTAATGATAAGGCTGCGCTATTTGTTCTGTGTTTAATACAATATTTGTGTGATCATATTGAGGGTTGCTTTCGGTGTACAGTAAAATAAAACACTCTCTCTCTCAACGGTAAAATAAAAGTATTTTTATTAAAAACAAAGTT
Organism: Anoplophora glabripennis; assembly: GCF_000390285.2. Taxonomy (NCBI): domain Eukaryota; kingdom Metazoa; phylum Arthropoda; class Insecta; order Coleoptera; family Cerambycidae; genus Anoplophora; species Anoplophora glabripennis. The sequence goes on along the minus strand of NW_019416220.1, from coordinate 644,196 downwards.
AGTTAAAAAGAAGTGTTGTTGAGGTGAGCAATCGCTGGAGGCTCGCATGTATATGTATCTGGTCCTGGCGCCAATCTGCCGTGGCATCGAAATTTCAAAATGGCGGATCCAATATGGCAGACACAAACCCATTTTGGCAGGATTTCGAATAAATTGATAGTATTAGTATGTTTTTTTTTTGAGAACCCTGATTTATTTTTATCCATTGTAATTCCAAAAATTAATATGGTCAATCCAATACGACGAATAAAAATGGGTTAAAAAGGGTTTGCGTCCGCCATATTGCATCCGCCATTTTGAATTTTGAAATTTTGATGCTAAAATAGGGCTCAAAGACTCAAATACCCCCACGCCGGTATTTTAACTTGACCCAAAATTTTCGCTGGGGCAATGGTGATAATATCCGCCATATTGGATCTGCCATTGTGGAATTTTGAATCATAATGGTAGATTCTTAATTAATGGTCTTAGAATCACTATTACATGCATTTTAGATGCATATTTTACAAATTCCAAAACTTTTACAATATGCCGTGACAAAAGTCATTATCGGACGCCATATTTGATGCGCCATGTTGTATTTTCGAGAGGGCCATGATTTTTCCGAAAGTTCTTGCCTAGACGAACATTTTAAGACCCCATACGTCTTGATCGGTCAACCCAAATTTTATTTAGTTTCGATTTTACTACTCTTCTTAATATCTGTTACATTCCTTTTAAAATTTAAAAATGAAAGTTCTACACTTTTCGAAATCCTATTTAGAAACATTTTGAATATGGTTCAATTTCTGTTTCTTTAAATCTTTCGCAATGGTTTGCGGAAAGTTAAGGAAACTTGCCAAGTTTTTCTTATATATCTTTGTCGAATTATTTTTCCTAAGAATTTACAAATATGGTACGTTTTAATGGAATGAACTTTGAACAAGGAAAGTTTTCCACAACTGGAAAGTTTTCGGAAGGTTTCTGCCAAATATATCAAAAACTCTACAGAAACTTTCTGATTCCTTTCTTAGATTAGTTTCTTAGATTGGAAAGTTCTTTACGGAAAGTTTCCTAGTCTATGAAAGTTTTTTCTGATGTACTTTTAATATTTTCCATTTTACCACATTTTAATTTAATGGAAAGTTTCCTAGGCTACAGTTTTTTCTATAAGGTTTTCCAATCTTTGAAAGTTGACCCTCAAGAGTTGCATCTAATTCAATTTACTTTCCATTCTTATGTAATCTGCATTTGAAGGAAAGTTTTCTAGACCAGAAAATATTTCCTGGAAAGTTTCCTGGTCTTTGAAAGTTTTTCCTGAAAAGTTACGTCAAATTTGTACGAGTTGAAATAAGTACTGTTCGTGGAAAATGTAATACAGGTACCTTTTTTTTTCTTGAAAAAATAGTGTGAGATGCGATCTACCACTTTTTTTTGTGGAACTGTTATTATTTATCACTCTACTGTCTCCTATTTTAGCAATAGAGTATAGAGATCTGATAACATGACAAATTTTCTTCTTTACTTATTACTAAATTAATTTAAAGGTAGAGTATATGCTGCATATGGAAACGCTCGTCATCAGCGACGCTTTAAGAATGGGTATCGTCAGAAAGCAAATCTGCTTCGCCGTATTTATCATCGTGAATGTATTGGTACATGCACTTAGTGACTGTAATGACGAGCAAGTATAATGCTCTGTGTGTCCCCTAGCCTAAGAGACAGGCTCATTACTTTTTGCTGAGACCGTTATTTGGTAAAAGAGTTTTTTTGTGGGATTAACTTCAAATTAAGAAGTGCGGATCTAATTAAGCTTTTGAAAGTTGGTAACTTAATCGGAAATCTTGAAAAACAGTTAAGTTGGCGTCAAACTTTTTATCTTATAATTGATTTATGATTTCTCATACAGTATGATAAGTGGCGCTCAAAAAACCGTTGTGACAGATTTTCTCATTTAAGTTAAAACTCGATCTGGTTGGGGAAGGAATCGGGAAATTCCCGCAGTTCTGACAAGCGTTTCTTTCTGATTAAAGATATTTTTCAAATGATTTAAAGTCTCTAAAGCCACAGGCACCGATTAAAATTATTTAAATATCCTTACAATCGTCCTTAAATTAGAAATACTGCAAACTATTAAACAAAACTGGTACAACTTTTATTATTAAGTTAAAAATCTAATATATTTAAAGTATTTTTAATTATACGTTTTTAATTCATGTTAGAATATGATATATATGCCTTCTCTTCCTTGAAATACTTTGCTTAAAATACATAGATCTAAAGTTTTCATTTAAAGACATAATTTATTAAAAAGCCTTTTAGACAAACTCGCCCGCCATAATTTTCATCCCCTGTGAAGAACATATTTATTGTTCAGCGCTACTTTAATATTACGATATTAAATTTCTAAACTTTAAACTGTTTTTAAAAGAATTGCATTTTGAAGAATTTCTGTTATTATTCTAGGACTGGGATATGGCCTTAGACGAAATGCATTTAATAACGAGCAGCTGCAGCTACGATGAAAAAACCCACTCAAGTTTCGAAGGAAAACAGGCAAGTAATAGAAATATGTTCGATGTTTGTTATTTATCTAGTCATGGTAACAGTAATGGGAATTCCTTGAAAATATTTTATTTCCTAGTCCTAGTACTCATATTTTGATGAAAATTATGTTTAAATGCAGTGGTTTGATTACAATAATTGAAAACAATAATATATTGACAACATATTTTAATTATTTATGTCCTCAAATAGTTTTATTGATGGTAAATTTTGGTTATGACATATCAAAAAACATTTACATTTTGAAGGTATGAACATATCCTTGCCAAAAAAAGGATGAGGAAAGGTTGTTAGTTTAGATTAGAAAAGTTATTAAATAAAAATAATCAACAATAAAATAAAATAACTATATGAAAATTCGCACTGCACTGCTAGGCAATTTGTTAACAACTGAAATTTATGGTCGATCGCCCAGTGCGGCTATGTTTGTGCGCCGTTTGCCCCCGCGCGCGTTCTTCCACTGTCCGTATACATTTCTACCTCCTCCACCTTTAGTTCACCAGACCTGCATATAGGTATGGCTAAATAAATATGGGAACAAGTTTTTCAATTATTTCAATGCCGGGTTGCTGCGTAGCGATCGAACCTAGTACATACTACCTAGCTCTTTGGTTTTCAATTGAGATCGGAAAGACTATACTCCCAACCGTAAACCTAATGATACTGTAGTCACAATTGAAATATAAATTTTTATGGAATTTGAATCGAAAAATTAGATAGTTGTACTTAATTGTTCTTACATTATCATCCCATCAACAGAAACTGTTCCAAAGATTAGTAAGCATTCTGCAGTACAAGCTTGTGATGAAGAATATTCTGACATAATAATTGAATAAATCCTGTACCATAACTGAAATTAGAAACGAAATTGTTAATCGCAATCCCAGCCTTAGTCTTACGCATCAGTCAAACCACAAAAATCGTTGCAACTGTCACCGAAATTGGAAAATAATCATAATGGTAATCCTAATCCTCAGCCTAATGATACTATAATCATATTTGAAATCTAAATTTCGATCCAATCTAATCGAAAAATGATAGATTGTACGTAATGATACGACTATCTTTGTTGTTACATAAACTTGAAACATTAGATACCGTACTGTATTTTAACAATGTAGGTATAATAATCTTCCATGCCCACCTACTGAATACCTTACATCAGATAATAAGGGGAGAAAATATATTATCACATAAAAGTATCGATTGATACAGAAATGTCGCCTGTTAGGTACCTGTACAGCTGTAAACGCTGCCTTTTGTGTATTTTGTATTTGCTACGACAAAAGAAAATTACGTGGTACAAACATTTATGGGCAATGAACACAGTAAACAACCAATAAACCGAAATGATGCATAAAAAGTTAAAATGTAAAGCGTCCATCAAATTTTAAGGCATTAAAAGGACGCCTATTGTTAAAGGTACAGTTATAGCGAATATCAAGCGCGATGTTCCTCGCGATCTTAAGTTTTTGGAACCGTATAAGCGTAGATATTAACTGTGTAACGTTTGTATCACCTCATAAACGAGCATCACGTGTTCCGAAAGATGCGTAAAAAATGTTCTATCCACCAGTTCAATGCCAAAGCACTTGACAACATGGACTTTTCATACAAACTCTATAACCTTGATATCCCTTGACCGCAACCCTCGCAACCACTTAACCTTTACATAATGCCATAAGCTAACCCTGAGAATATGAGGGTTGCGATCTCGTTTCTAAAACCTTGAAATGGGCAACTCAGTAATCTTATTAGCCTTTATCAAAAACCACCTAATGAGAAATGAGCCCCATAACCCTATGAAACAGGAAATGGAGTGAACAGAGCGAAGGAACTCAAATCATCTCGATATTTATGATTGACTAATAACCCTGAAGTAAGTAACTCTATAACCCGCAACCCTTTATCATAAACTCAAGAACCCTCGTAGTCCCATAGCTCTATGTGACTGGAAATGCAGTGAATAGATTTAGATTCCTTCGTCTTGTTCACTGCATTCCCAGGCTCGTAGGGGTTCTTGGGTTTATGAGGTTATGGCGGTTTCTGATAAAGGGTCATGGGGTTATAGGGTTACCTAAGTCTAGGCTCCAAGGTTAACCAAGCATAAATATTGTGATCATTTTAATTTCCATGTTTTTTCATTCCGATCCCAGTCTCTGGTGTCATGAGGTTATGGTGGTTTTTGATAAAGGGTTGAAGGGTAATAGGATTACACAGTTCCCCATTCCAAGGTTTTGGAATACGTAGTTAGTTATAGGCCTCCTCGTACTGTCACTCAGCTCATCAGATTCTCTCGAACCGTGCAATTACATTGTAAAAAAATTTCACTCAATTTTAGTCAATAATGTATCAATTTTTGTCCACACCCGATTGAGTGAAATTTTCACTCATTTAATACGAGTACAACTGAGTGAAACTATTGCATCAGAAATTAGTAAGTTTTAGTGAAATCCAAGTTACTGCTATCTATCAATTCTGAGTATATAAAACCAATTTATAGTTGACTTTTTGTTTATTCAGATTTGGTTTTTAATTAACTAAATATTGAGTGCAAAAATTAGTCATAAATGATTCATTAGGATATACAGTGTTGAAATTAATGTCACTTAGTAGGGCGTCCTCCTGTCCTGGCTGAGACCCGCCAGCTGAGACCCGCCACCACCAGCTAAGGTCTGTTATCCTGGCGATCACGCTTTTCTGGAGCTTCTAACTGGCCCTTATCAACTGTGATCGAGATTACAGAAGCAATATGTAAGTCTTCTTCTTCTTCACTTCTTCACGGCGCCAATTAAATTACTAGAAATTAATATACACTTAAACTCATTCAGTAATGAGGACATTTACTCTGATTTAGGTGCGAGTGCACCAAATACGAGTTTACGTGAAGAATTTACTTAAGGAGTACCTATATTTGAGTGAAAGTACTCAGTTTTAGTTTAAATATAATCACAAATGAGTAAAATGATCAAAATGCCCAATATTGAGTGAAAGTGTACTCAATAATTTCACTCAATGTATTAACTCACACCGATTGTTTTACAGTGTATGTAGTTTGCTCTCGAGTGCAGGTTAGGGGGCTTTAAGGTTATAGAGTTTGCATGAAAGGTCCATGAAATACCTAATTTTACTACTTAAGAATTTACGCACCTTTCGAATTTTAGTTCTAGAACATAATCACAAAAAAAATGTGTCCAATAATTTATTTTACACTGTAAAAAAATTTCACTCAAATCTTACTCAATTTTACTCAATAATGTATCAGTTTCTATCAACACCCGATTGAGTGAAATTTTCACTCTATTAGTATGAGTACAACTGAGTGAAACTATTGCATCAGAAATGAGTGAGTTTTATTAAAATCCGAGTTACTGCTAACTATCAATTGAGCGACTTTTGACTCTATTCTGAGATTATTAGTCATTTTTTACTCAGACTTAAATGATTGACCCGATATAACACTTTTCTTTAAAGGTTAATTTTAGTTAATGTTAGTTACAAGTCTTCAGTTAATGTTAGTTGCATGTCTCTGATGTTACTAGTTTACATATCGATAAATATTTAATATTAAATAAGTTTTTAGCACATTTGTTAGTAAATTTACTACAGTCTTTAAACTCAAAGCACACCTTGTATAGACGAGTCTGGCGGTTAGAAAATAATAAAAACTTCCTCCTATAAATGACAAACAGCGCAAATTGCTAAGTAATAAACAATGTTTATCATTTAATAACGTCAGCGTACGCGAATGTACAATTTTCAGCGCGCATATATAGGTCCGTTAGTTAATATATACGCATGTATGTCTGCACATCCACAAATGGCCGAAATTTGTAACTATGCCTGGGACTCTGTAAAATAGTACATTTTTCTGTCCCCGGGATAATATATTAGGACATATTTGGATGATGTTATACGAACAAACGAGGGAAATGTAATTCTGTTTGAAATTGCCAGTAAAATCGCGTTGGTCATATTATGGGTACATACTGCCGGATCTTCAGCATACAGGGTGGCCAAATGAAAACGAAACAGAACTGCGTCTTGTAGAAAAACGCTCAGACCCGTCGATTTTAGATTAGAGGGGGACATTCTTTGCTGGAATTTTTGACTCCGCCACTTTCACCCCCAAGCAAGGGTAAGCATCACCCCAAAATATTTAAATGGCATTGTGGGTTGAGTAATATTTCTTTTGAAAGCTCTTACAATTCTCTTTACAACAGACTTTAAATTTTATAATTCCGCCCAATACTTATTAAGAATTTTGATTTTAAAGTTGAAACTTATGTACAAACAATTAGTAACGGTAAAAATGTCAGTCATTCGAGTTAAGTACGCCAATGGTATAAATTTAGTATTTCTTGCGTTACATTGGTTTTTGGCGATTTGTTATCACTTTCGTAAAAAAAAACACAATTGTAAAAAACAGAAATGAATGCTATACACACACAATGAACGTAAAATTAGTGGATTCCAAATTATTTTCTAGTATTATTTGGAAGCGTTGGTTGGTAGTTTATTTAATTGTGTTTTTGAAAATTAAACACTATGGTTTATTCCATTGCGGAAAGGGTAGATATCATTTCGCTTTACTTTATGAACAATAAATGTGCGAATAGAACAGCTCAGCTATTTAATGAACAACATCAAGATCGACATGTCAGGAGGAAGTATGTTCTAGAGTTAGTAAAAAAATTTCAAGAGACAGGGAACGTAGCCAATAAAAAACGAGAAATTGAAAAACCTATAGTTAATGAAGCTAGTGAAGTTGCAGTTTTGGGACAAGTTCATCTTGATCCTACATTAAGTACGAGGCAGCTGGCATCTGTGTCTGGGATCAATCGAACTAGCATACAAACCATTTTGAAGAAGAATAAATTCCATCCATACAAAATACATTTAGTCCAGGAACTTCATGAGGATTATTATGACCGCCGTTTGCAATTTTGCGAAATAATGAGTGAGCGAGCAGGGAACGATCCACAGTTCCTTTTTAACATCTGTTTTTCTGATGAATGCAGTTTTTTCTTGAACGGGACGGTAAATCGTCACAATTGCCGCTATTGGTCCGATTCAAACCCAAGAGTTTTTCACGAGGTGCATACACAGCAACCGGAAAAATTAAATGTATGGGCTGGAATTTTCGGTGACCGGCTGGTGGGTCCTTTTTTTCTACCTGGTAATTTGACTGGCCAAATGTATTTGCAATTACTGGAAGACGCTATTGACCCTGCCTTGACTGATATTATTGAAAATGTTCCAGAGTATGATGAAGATCATTTGATTTTTCAACAGGACGGTGCTCCTCCGCATTATGCGTTAATTGTCCGTCAGTATTTGGACCAACGTTTTCTACGGAATTGGATTGGGAGAAGAGGCAGCATTGAGTGGCCTCCACGATCACCGGATTTATCGCCCCTTGATTTCTTTTTGTGGGGATACCTAAAAAGTAAAATCTATAAAACACAGCCAGCGTCGCTGGAAGATTTGCGTCAAAGAATCGTCGACGAATGCCGTCGAATCACTCCGGAAATGCTTCGGAATGTGCGCGAACGTTTCGAACAAAATCTTTATTCTTGTATGGAAGCGGGCGGTCATCAGTTTGAACATTTAATCAACTAAGTAGTAAGTAAGCAACTAAACATAATTTAAATTTTAAAATGTAAATTTTTTTCAAAGTATTGGGCGGGATTATAAAATTTAAAGTCTGTTGTAAAGAGAATTGTAAGAGCTTTCAAAAGAAATATTACTCAACCCCCAATGCCATTTAAATATTTTGGGGTGATGCTTACCCTTGCTTGGGGGTGAAGGTGGCGGAGTCAAAAATTCCATTAAAGAATGTCCCCCTTTAATCTAAAATCGACGGGTCTGAGCGTTTTTCTACAATCTTGACGCAGTTCCTGAAAATGGCTCTGTTTCGTTTTCATTTGGCCACCCTGTATATTGCGTTACTTTATAAGCGTTATAAACTTTAAACCCGCGCATATTCTATGAAATATATCGGCGAATAACCACCAGGAACCTCCCTCATTGAATTGAAATCGAAAAGTAGATTTTATTGGTATAACGACAATTAATTCTTTCGGATGATCCAATTTGGGTATATGAACTCCACAACTATTGTTAAGACTGACGCAGAGTTCTGAATTCTGTGTATATCTAGTTAGTCTCCTTGGGACCGAAGTACAACTTCGACCCTCATATACAAACAATTAATTAAGCTGGCTCTAAATTCTTGTGGAAGGGCTTGCCATTCCTCCAGCAAAGCGCTTAGGAGTATTGATATGTTTCGAAATGTCCCATTTCCGAATATTCCAAATTTTGCCCACCCACCTGTCATTTACTGTAAGCTCACGATTTATTTTTACACAGTTACGATTATTACATACAGTCTTACAAATCTCTAGTTACGCACACCTCTAAACAGCTCATACCTGTAAGTAACGGACAAAGTTTTTTAAATTTTTACTTTCACTTTCCAACGCATTTTTTTGACATTAAATTTACATATATACAGGGTGAATCATTAATAATTGTACACAGCTTAATGGCAGATTGTTAACGTCAAAATATAGTGATTGAGCCAAACTCTTCTCTTCAAAACGTTACAGCAGCAGTATTAATATGGATTTCAACTTCTTTGGAAAAAAATTATTCCCTGTACTCTAACTCTGGGATTAACTTAAAAATTTTTATAAAAAATTTTTATTTTTATTGTTATTGTGTGTAAAATAATCAATATTAGTATGTATAGGAACTTAGCAATACGATACAATTGGAGGAGATAGACTGCTATAGAAAGTTCAATGTCGAATACACACTCTGGACAGGATTCCCTCCCTGCTTAATAGACTGCAAATTTCCAGGGTTGACGTTCGGTCACAAAGTGGATTTTCTGTTTGGCATCTCTTGGGTAAACGGGAAAAATTGGAAAGCAAGGTGAAAAGACAACAATGCTATTTTTTCGTCCATGTACGTACATATGTATTTTTAGGAGGAGTTTATACTATAATAATACTAAATATGCATGATTTCGATTGCGATTTTGGTTACGATTAGGTACTTTTATTTGAAATCACGTCATAATTTAATTTTTATTTTAAATTTTAAATTTGTTTCGATTAAAGTTTCAAAGTATTTCTCGCAGCTAGTTCGTGCGCTGTAACAATAAATAACGTTTTTTTGAGGAATAGCTGGGGTACGTTTAAAGTTTAAAACGTTTGATTTCAGCAAAGAGCGCGGCGTACGAAGTTGAAACGCGAAGAAGAAAATATTGCAAACGATAAATATTTAGTTCGGGCAAGGCGAATGCGACATTTTAATTAATTTCTTTCCTTATCGTAGTTTCTTAACCCAAAAGCCGACAGTTGCTTGTGATATATTTCGTTTATTCGTGTTCAGTAAAGCGGCTTGACACCCTGCTTGACGGAATGCTAACTAATTCTTAAGGCGAAACACTAGACTGCGATATCAGGTACTGAACGTACGTATACTCGTACACGTATATTTTCATCCACAAACAAAATACTGCTTGTTCAGTTTTACGTCTACTTACACATATAACTTAATGTCACTTACTAAGTCGAAACATCAAGTGAAAGCATAATTTCACACATTTTTTGTGACAAATAGTCTAGCCAAAATTTCACATCTTCCATTTATTTCACTAAATGGTGACACCGCAGATAGTTTTGCAATTTTTTTCTTCTTTGTCTTAAAAAAATAAGTAATAAAAACGGTGGTTTTTATCACTTATTTATTTTGAAAATCAATTAAGAAAATTAACCATAAATGTAAGCCGACCATGTACATCTTGTGCACGTGCACAGCGAGAATGCTTCGGACTCGCTACACGCGTAAAGCTCTACTGTAATTGGCTGAGGTTCCAGTGACTTCCACAATCCAGCAAATCTGGCAATTTTAATTACAGCGAAATTGTCCACCATGGAGCCGAAGAAGTGGCGGCGAGAGTGCCTGAAGAAATTAGTCACGCCGGAATATCCCGTCGGTTCATAAAACAGAAAATAGCTAAACAGATAAGTCGGGCTCATTAAGGATAGAGCGCCTCATTAAGTCGTTCCTATGACGCTATACATTATCCTGTTTAGCAAGGATCCTCCGTTCAATGATCAATGCTTATTGCTCTTCATTACTATCTAAGCTATTTCCTTACCCGCAATTTTCATCTCTATTCAAAAGACTAGAAGTGTCTGAGGGGGCGCGCTGAATGGAGGATGAACATACCGTAGCAAAATTGTGGCCTCTATCGGGTGGTCCTTGGAAGGGGGAAACGGCGGCGGAGTTTTACTTTGTTCTGGTACGTTTAGTTTTATTTTAAATTTATTTGCCCCTTTTAGTTATTTTGTGGATGTCAGCGCTGGCCGGGTCAAATTAGTCCACTCAAAAATTACGAAACCAAAAACTCGCCGAAAATATGTCCAGTAATGACGACTGTGCATGAAACTACAAGAATATATCATTTTTTTTAAATCCGAAATAATTTTTTTATATATCAAATAAATAGCCATGTCATAGTCATTTGTTTCTTAAACTGCAATTAAAGTTTTGTCTACGCCGCCACCAGGCAGCACCCGGAAGCAGTTGCATCAGCGCGCATATCAGTGTTGCCTATATAAAACTAACGTGGGGGCAGAAAGCGAAACTGTAATGGAAAATAATTTTGTAACATCAGATTGATTTTGTATTACTACCACAAGTTAATTTAAGGTCAGCAAAGTTCATGTATAATTTTTTTTTAAAACAAGCTTTTAGTAACGTCATTTTATTTTCGTATTCTCCTCAGCAAACCCTTTCATTTGATACCCATATCATGGGGGTGCATAAAAAATAACTGGTTCGCCATATTTGATTTAGAATGACGTCACTTAGCTAACCGTGCATTGTCATCCAAACTAAACGCGTATACAACATTTCAGCTCGATCGGTTTTATTATTTATTTATTAACTGTTTTAAAATTCAGATTTGACCCATACTAACAAGAAAAAGCTTGTAAATAACACGAGTTTTCACGAAGGAATTTGAGAAAACAAGCTTATGCCATACGTTCCGAAGGACAAAGGTGGCCCCCGTGTAGTGTCACCTCCATTAGCGTGCTTTACCCAAAATTATGTTGACAAAAGAGCGACCTAACCTCATTAATATTAGCGCGTATCCAAATTATATATCGATTAATGTGTGATTCCACTGAGGTAGTTTATATTAGTTTTGCTTATTCGCACAATTTCGCTCATGTTTTGAACTATTCGAATATATATCCTTGGATTGTTGTAGGCATTACAAATTAATTAGTGTCGTTCCGGTAATATGCGGCGGAAGCTGCAATTTGTTTATGGATGTGTTGATGTAATTGAGCATTTGTGACTTTTGAGATTTTCCGTTATGAATATACAAAGAAACCGTGCAATAATTAATTATGCATGAGTATTGCTCGTATTTTAAGAACAACACAATTGAAAAAATTATCACATTCATTTTTACTTCGGAAAGCTACTGTCCATGTCCGTCCGATGCCTGATTAACGTCTTCCCGATTAGTCTAAACTCAACGTCTGACAAACCTCCCTACCAACTAAAATTATTTTAATGTTTTCTTCTGAAAAACATCCACTAACTAAAACTATTGTTAATTTGACAGTCGCAAGCCGTTTTACACTTTCTTTTTTTTATCTACATATTTAATCTTACTCCGTCATCTCAATTCAAAGGACCTCGTCTTACAGACATGAATAAGTTAGTCAAAGTTAATTATCGATTCGACCATGTACAACCAATTGTCATGCTCACTAAAATCAACTTTCACATTTCTCTGAAGCTACAACATTATTTAGTTGTCTTAGCGCTATTTATTTACTTCAGTCATTATTTGGTCAGGTTTGGTCACAATAATGACGTTGCAAACGTTTTCAATCATAGAAAGACTCTATCGATAAAAAAACAACATCTGAAAAACGTTGTCACATTTCAGTGTTTCAGTGTCACGCTGTTTAATTGTTTCAGTTATCATTTGGTCGCAATAATGACGTCGTAAGCCACATAGTTTTGTTCTGTTTAAAGAAACGTTCAGTTCATTTATTCTGAGTGTCTCTTTGGATGAGAAATCAATATGGCAAGAGTATTTGATCAATGAGTTTGTTTAGTAAGTTGTTTGGTCTATATTATGAATAAGGTGTACAAAGTTTATTGTCGACGTCGAATGAACGTCATTTTAATGGTAGCTTATGCGACCAGTGGAAACCAATGGCTGAAAATCGTTGTCCACTAAGTAAAATTAATGTCAGTCTTTTAGTGAAAGTATAATAACTTTGTTTAATTGTCTTAGTGATATTTCTTTGTTTCAGTCCGTGTTCGACCAAATTTCGACGTAATAATAACCTAATGGACATTTTCTAGATTCATCGTTAGTTATACATATTGTTAATATCTTCAAAACGTGTTATCTGCTCAATACAATTAACTTGTACATTTCGGTGAAACTATAATAATTATTTCAGTATTATTTATTTGTTTTAGCCATCCTTTGGTCAGATTTGTTCGTAATAGTGACGTTGTCAAGTCAAATGTATATTTTATTTATTCCGCATGTCTCCTTAGGTGAGGAATCAATGTGACAAATGAAGAGTATTGGATCAATGAGTTCGATGACTGTTAAGTTGTTTGGTCTACATTATGACCGATGTGTGTATGTGTCGTCATAATTAATCTAATTTTCCGTGAAATTTTCCGTTTTTAGACACTTTAAAAGCGGAATGTGCTTTCTGGTGTTCCCCTGTCGCATTCCGCACCACAATAGTGCCATAAGTATCGGAATCCTGCTCACTCTGTGTATTTCCACATCGACACATGTATCTTCCGAGCTAGCGCCCGAAACGTCCCAACCACCCAGCTTCCACGGCCGCCTCGCCCATCAATCTTGTTTTCTGTCACGCACCATTTATCTCCGTATTTTTCGTCTGTCCTTGCCTCTACCTTGCAACCAAATGTTTGTAACTTACACAGAATTGCCAAGCACGTATGCCTTTGTTTGCAATTTAAAAATAACACCCTCAATATATTTCTACAGGAAATTGGCTTCGCGGAGCCACTTTCAGCAACAATTTTATGTGGCGAGCGGCTCCGCCGCCCGCCGTAATTTTTATTTAAATGCGAGTAGGTAAACGCTTTCTTTATGGGCATCGGAAAGAAATTACTCGGTTTTAGCAATTAAAATGTCCCCAACAAATACAAAAGAAATATTTAACAAATATAAATAGCAGTTACTTTCCACTTTACTTAGGAGTATTATTTACAATATCTTCAACAGAATTTCAGTAGTGAAAAGGACGAAAAGAGTTAATAAAACAGTAAAATCGTATTTACGAACACTTTGGAATACCGGATAATTTTGCTTTCAAGAGACTTTGCAGTGGAGGTTTCTTAATATTACCGACTCTTAATGAAGTGAGCGCTAGATGTCAGGAGTATAGCAGAACGTTAAATTAATGTTTGCTTATGTTATAAAAGTATGATAAACTGAACAAACAACACTGTTATATGTTTTATGTAACTGTTATCCATTTGCAGTTACAATAATATAATTATTACATATACATTTAAATGTTTCAATATATATATATGTATATATAATTTCTTTTTGTCCTGGCTGAGACCCGCCACCTCCGGCTAAGGCCTTTTCTCCTGGCGATTCTCTGTTATGATATATTTAATTTTATCAATAATTACGTTTATATCGTTAAGTTTTACAACGTTTAAATTTCACATTTCCGTAACTTACATAACGTACTATGTCTTATAAATAATATTCTCACATAGAGTTAAACTAAAACTATATTTTGTTTTTACGTCTATTTTTAACGTATACGCAGCCTACTTATATAACGTTGATAACGTCTAATTTTAACTTTCACACAATCTGCATAATTAACGTTTCCTGTAAGTTATGATCGATCACACATGGAGTCAACTAAACTTTTTTAATTTTTTCTAGGTTTTTATAACGTCTAATTTTAACGTTTACACAAAATATAACGTTTCCTGTACGTTATATTCACACATGGAGTTAATTAAAAATATATTTTGTTTAATCTTCTCTATTTTTATGACGTCTAATTTTAACGTTTATACAAATTATACATATAACGTTTCGTATAAATTATATTTTTTTAGTTTTCTCGGTTTTCATAACCCCTAATTTTAATGTATATAACGTTTATACGTCATATTCACACGTAAAGTTTATTAAATATGTACTAATTTTTCTTTTGTTCAAATTATCCAGTTTTTTTATTAAACGTTAAATTGTAAAGTTTACGCCAGCTATGCATATATAACGTTTCTTATTACTATTCACATATAAAGTTAAATAAATAAACATTCAACATTGGGTTGAAAATTCGAGCAATTAAAAACGTAATACTTTCAACATTTAACGTTATATCAACCAAAACTACGTTATTTTAACGCTATCTAAACCATCATATCCTCGGTGGGACGATGTCTGGAAATACTGCCTTGAAACTTCATATTGCGACGAAGCAAGCTTAGTTATTTGTATTGCTTCGTTTTATATAGTTCATTAATAATATAGTAGGTCGTTTGACTGTCGGCTCCTATGCCAATAGAATCTGGTTAAGCCAGGCCCTGGCAACGCACGGTTTTCTTGTTTTTCTCATTTTCGCTACACTTTCGATTCGCCGGGCAAGAACACTGACCGTTACCTATTATCCGCCCTCTCGATGTACCAATGAAGCCCGTTAGGACCCAATTATACTAAAAAATGTTTACAAATCCTATTAAACTGGGAAAGTTTATTTGCTCTATTTTCCGTTTCCTATCCCAGATACCATTTTGGTACCTTCCCAGATATCCTTTCCTCTCTAGTACAAAATTTACTGCACTTTCGATTCCAAAAATTTCTGTACAGCAGGAAATTTTGAGCATATGCTTAACAGTTATGTGAGCAAAAAGATTAGTTATGTTTATTTATATCGTTTATCTTCATTTATTTATTTATTAGTGTTTAGGTTATTTGTTACTGTTTTATTTAATTTTAAGGAATTACATTTTTGTTTTTGTTGTGAATAATTGGTATATTGTGCGGTAACGGCGAATTTGAAGTGTTGGCGAGGAGGTTTTATTATATGTAATAACTGTGACAAACCGCTTCTAGTTCTATGTACGTAAATAATGGAGTTCATTAGATTCGGGAAATATGATCGAGCAAAACTTTCGTTAAACAGTTTGATAATAAACCCGTAAGAGAAGGAAATTTTCTCGCACTGATAGTATAATGGGCAAACTGTTTAATTATTCAACTTAGAGCTTAGAGCTCCTTCACTTCGCAATTCCTTCTGCGCCTATTGTGAAATTGTACGTAACTAAAATCTTGTTTTGATTCTGCAGATCCGTTTTGCGACAAGTTCGGTTTCTAACAACTCAGTTCTGATTTATTTCTATTCATTTGTATTCTTTGGCACATCGTCGGAAGTTTTCGCAATTAATTTGCCGAAAATAAATGCCCAAATTGTTTTCCAAAATCGTGTGATTTATCATGATTTATTCTATTAGTTGGAGGCAATATAACAAGGAATAATGAAATATGGTGAGAAATGCGCTTGCGAGCCTTTCGGCTTTGTAGGACACGTTGCTTTATCTTATTGTTTCTAAGCAGAAAGTATTTGATAAATTAAATAATAACTCAGCCTCCACAATGCGATATTTTGACGTCTCTGCTCGTATTACAGCCACTGTAACATGTGCCACACTATTTACCTACAAAACTATTCGTAACGTAAACTATTGTTTACAGTACATTCCTCTTAATATAATATTTTTTTCGGGAAAATACATGCCAGTGACGTACTACGCTTTTAAACTTTAATTCTACTTCTTGCACTATTTACTTTACGCATTGCATCGCATAGGTAAGGTTAATATTTTATACAAGGTACATTATGTAGTAGGAAGTTAAAGGAGTTAAAGAGGAGTTAAAAAGCACTATTTTCTATTCCGATGCGTAATGTATTAATTTTACACCCTATGTACAGAGCGTAACGTCCAACTGCTTCACTGGTGCGTAAAGTACAATACAAACCAGTGCGAAAAAATAATAAAAAAGGTTGTTAGCTCCGACACACCCTGTGTTATTTTACGTGATAAACTTTAGAATGCAAATAGTATAAGATTAGGTACATTTTACTAAAAGACTCCTCGAACGGTGACATAGGGGTGAAATATTTAAATAATCCCAGTATTTGAGAAATTAATATATTTTTTCGGGAAAATAGTGACGTACTACATTTTTAAACTTTAATTCTACTTCTTGCACTATTTACTTTACGCATTGCATCGCGTAGGTAAGATTAATATTTTACGCAAGGTACATTATGCACTAGGAACTAATGTGCAGAGGAGTTAAAAAGCACTATTTTCTATTCCGATGCGTAAAGTATTAATTTTACGCCCTCTGTACAGAGCGTAACGTCCAACTGCTTCACTGGTGCGTAAAGTACAATACAAACCAGTGCGAAAAAATAATAAAAAAGGTTGTTAGCTCCGACACACCCTGTGTTATTTTACGTGATAAACTTTAGAATGCAAATCATATAAGATTAGGTACATTTTACCAAAAGACTATCCTCGAGCGGTGACATAGGGGTGAAATATTTGAATAATCCCAGTATTTGAGAAATTAATATATTTTTTTGAGAAAATACATGCCAGTGACGTACTACACTTCTAAACTTTAATTCTACTTCTTGCACTATTTACTTTACGCATTGTATCGCGTAGGTAAGGTTAATATTTTACGCAAGGTACATTATGCACTAGGACCTAACGTGCAGAGGAGTTAAAAGGCACTATTTTCTATTCCGATGCGTAAAGTATTAATTTTACGCCCTATGTACAGAGCGTAACGTCTAACTGTTTCACTGGTGCGTAAAGTACATATTTACAAACCAGTGCGAAAAAAATAATAAAAAAGGTCGTTAGCTACGACAGACCCTGTGTTATTTTACGTAATAAACTTTAGAATGCAAAACGTACAAGATTAAGTACATTTTATCAAAAGACTATCCTCGAACGGTGACATAGGGGTGAAATATTTGAATAATCTCAGTATTTGAGAAATTATTTTAAAACATATATTAACTACTGAATGTACCATTACAGCAAGTTCGAATTGGTTCCCTACTTCCCCTAAGAATTCTCTCTCTGTTAAATGTAGAGTGTTTAATCCATGTCAGAACTGGTTGTGTATCTCATTAAATATTGGATGGGAGCAGGGGCAAAAACGTCTTACAGTACAGGGATGGAATCATGTAGTTGGCTCGATCAGGTATAATTGTATATACATAGTGTTCCAAAATTAACCTGCAATTACTAAGTATTACTATTTCATATAAAAATTTTCTGATGTATCGTGTATGATACTACGGATACCCTGTATAGGAAACGCACACGCATGCCTTATTATCTCTAAATGTACTGTTCTTTCGGATGTGTTATCAATGGAGGGAGCAGTGCTACATAAAGGCATGCAAATTTCTAAATGTAACCTAGTTTGAATAAATGTGTTTGAAATAAACGAGCAGAAAATATCTTGCGAAAGTTTACGAAACTCAATATTTTATACCCGCGTAAACATAACGCTGTACAAGATATGCACGGTTTTGTATTTATACGCGGCTCGCCAGAAAACTGTCGCCTGTTATACTAAAAAGGTGCAAATCGTGTATACAGAGCATCGAAAGAATTGTGAAACAAACTTCTTGGTAACTCATTTTCGCCCTAGTGCGTAAAATGTGCACTTTACGCACAGCTTTACGCACTGTACGCCACTGGCTTCTCAAATTGCACATTATTTTTTGGCATCCTGTATTTTGTCGTTAAGCCTAATTAATTCTACCTCGCGGAACTGATTTAAGTATTTTATTGAACTTATTTATACAATATAAATTGTGTTTAACACTACGGAACTACAAAACTACTTTATACTTTTGGTTTCGGAAATAATCCAATAATGTCGGATTTAATAACGTCGTTACAGTGAGCAGCCAAGACGTTTCGCTGATATTTTCCTCCATACACAAAATTATATTTCGAGGAGCATTATTAGATTTTTTTGTAAACGCTCAAATAAAATCTAAAACGTTCGGAAGTACAGGAAAGCTTCACATATGCAGGATTTCTTAACAATCAATTTATTGTCACTGAAGTCTCGCTCCGCACTGAAAGCACTCTCACAAACCTCTCTGCGAGAGAGTTATTCCGAATAGTGACAAGCATTTCGCGCGGTACGTATAATTAGAATATTCTGCTAAACTTTGAACCTACTCCACCGGAATCCACATTAAACATTATTTTATAATCGACCCATCTCAGGTTTTATCATCGAATTGGACAAGTCATTATTTTAGGTGTTAATAAATATTTATTACACAATACATGCAACTCTTCAATTCTATTTAACAACAGCAAGTACATAAATTGGTATTTTAGACGTTAATAGATGTTTGATAAATTGAAATTAAATATTTTAATAGTTAATAAATATTTATTACTCTGTAATGTACTAGCGATGCTTAAGATTAACTTTATTATTAAAATTGAAGGGCATTAATAATTTAGTAACAATAAATAAGTCATTATTTAAGTATCAATAAATATTTATTACACAATAATATGTGCAACTTTGCAATTCTACTTAACAACAGCAAGTAATTAGAACTTTCAGTTTTTATTTTATGTTTAGTAATTTCTAATAAATATTTTCTACCCTGTAATATATTAGTGATAAGAGGTGGAGCTTTTCCAAGTTTATTAGTAATTTAGTAACAAGTCAGTATTTTAGGTGTTAATAAATATTCATTACACAATAATATGTGCAACTTTGAATAACGCCTAAAATAATGTATTTTAGGCGTTAATAGAAGATTATTAATTACAAATAACGAAATATTTTAATGGTTAATATATATTTATTAACCTGCAATATACTAGCGATAAAACGTAGTATTGTTTTCTTCACTTGGTACGAGTGCACAGAACTTAAAAATTTCATACTAATCTGTTATAAGTAAGTAATCGCGTGGTACAATTTACATTACACATTTTATTATTGACCTGTTTCTAGTTTTAAAATTGAAGGATATTAGTAATAAAATGTTACTAAGGACAAATGACTAAATATATTTTCAAAACTCTAATGAAATCACCTTTGATTTTATTTTAAATATAAAGTATTGTTAATTAGTTTTGTTTATCACTAAGTAATGCAGCTGTGTTTCCTTTGATGTCTCACATCAAAGGTAACATTGTATATCATTTTTTGCTTCTGAAATATGTTTATATCTTTTTGATAAATCAATGTTAAATGTGCTTCATAATATTCTCTTAGTAACAGCGAATAATGAAATAAATCTTAATAAAGGCGAGTAATTAAATATTTTAGCTGTTAATAAACGTTTACTGTTCAATAATATATTAGCGATGAGGGGAGGCACGTTTTTCGCTTGGTGTAAGTGATAATATTTAAAAGTGGCTCTGTGAAAAACAGTTAAAAATTCCATTCTAGTCGGCCATAAATAAATAAGGGCGTACTGCCCTAAATCATATATTAGTAAATAAATTTGGAAAATTTATAGGGGTTCAATATGAAAACCAAACAATCTTGTTGAGAAATTTATTTTCCTTCAGACCCATACCCCGGCCTGTGCCTTACGAATATCGCAAGCCCCAGGTTCTGACGTTACATATTTCACACCCAGAGATTTTAGTATCACTCATTAATAAGCTATGATATAAATAAGCTAGCCCGGTTCTAGATGGCTGCCGAATGCAGCGGAAGCAGTTGACGTGAGAAGACGTATTAATTTGAGAAGGGGGCAGAAATAGGTCAGGAGGAATTTGATTAATAGTTTACGTGAGAATACCTTTAGAAACAAATCCGACTGTACATGTCTAGATTATGCCCTTGTAATAATCCTCTCAGCTGCTAAATCCAAAATAAGCAATGGGGATTTAGCGACGACCGAATTTGGGAACATACAAGGTGATCCCACTTCAAACTATATGCAAAACTTTAAACTGTCAATTACGTTTTAATGCCATTTCAAACTGGCTCTTACGTGTAACTGCACCTTTAAATTCACATTTATGTATAACTATCACTTAAATTGACGCTTTAAATTAATTTACTACTAGTTTACACTATAACGCCGATTTAAAGTGAATGTTTTGCCTTGATTATTTTATTTAGTTTAATTATTATCATTAGAGTCTATAGCATTTGTTTTCTTATTACATTACATTACATTACATTACATTATTATGCCAGGGTACTTTATATGGCAATTATATTTAAGTGCCAATTTATAGTACCAATTAAGTATAATTACTGTATTAAGCTAATATTTAAATACAACAGAATTATGTTTAAATGTCAAGTGCCAATTTATAGTAGCTAGATATTAAGTGGCATTATTA
Source organism: Anoplophora glabripennis (assembly GCF_000390285.2). Taxonomy (NCBI): domain Eukaryota; kingdom Metazoa; phylum Arthropoda; class Insecta; order Coleoptera; family Cerambycidae; genus Anoplophora; species Anoplophora glabripennis. Next base: position 623,148 of record NW_019416220.1, on the reverse strand, counting down.
AGGTAATATTAAATATGTATAATAATGTATAAACGTCACTCTTTATCAGTTTAAAGTGCAGTTGTACGGAATTGCTATACTATTTTACTAATTTAAAATGACACTTGAAATGTCTGTTATATTTAAATAATAATTTAAATTGGCAGTTAATTGCTATATTAAGCTAATATTCAATAAACGTCACTTTAAATTATACTTATATTAGTTTAAAGTGCAGTTGTATGGAATTACTTTATTATTATTCTGCCAGTTTAAAGTGGCACTTTGTATGACAATTGTATTTAAGTGTCAATTAACTATATTAAAGTAATATTAAATACAATAGAATTATGTATAAATGTCACTTAAAACTATACTTATTATCAGTTTAAAGTGCATTTGTACAGAATTGTTATATTATTTTATTAATTTAAAGTGACACTTCAAATGTCTATTGTATTTAAATGATAATTTAAATTGACAGTTAATTGCTATATTAAGCTAATATTCAATAAACGTCACTTTAAATTATACTTATATTAGTTTGCATTAAGTACAGTTGTATAGAATTACTTTATTATTATTCTGCCAATTTAAAGTGGCACATTGTATGAGAATTATATTTAAGTGCCAATTTATAGTACTACTATATTAAGTGGCTATATTAAGGTAATATTAAATACAATAGAATTAAGTATAAATGTCACTTCAAATTATACTTATTATCAGTTTAAAGTGCAGTTGTGCGGAATTGCTATACTATTTTACTAGTTTAAAGTGTGATGTATAAGTTATTTGTAACTGTCTTTTGTGTGGAATATTGCTGCCAATATTGACAGTCAAATAAATATTGTCTGGATTAAATAGTACATTTTAAATGTATATAAAAATACAGTATTAATTTAAAGTGGCAAGCTTTCTTTTATTTACATTTGGAGTTGCAATTTCTCTGGGTAGAATTTAAATAGTTTCGACTTAAATTCGAAAGTTTATCAATATTAAAAATGGTGGATCTAACTCATTATTTCCTTTTGGATAAGCGAAATATCCAGTTAAATAGATATGATTAAGTTGGCGTTTCAACATTAACTACATCGTTTTTTATATGCAGTCGGACCTGCTTTATAAACGAGTGACATAATTTTAATTGCATGATCCCCACTTGTGGAACTTTCTATAAACCTGAGTAATCAGATTGACGGCTCATTTGAGAGAAATTTAATTATCGGTAGTATTTGAACGGCGCCTTAGTTTAAAGTACAATGCTTACATCGCGGAACATATTAAGGAGTAATACCTAATGAGAAATTCGAAATTACTGGAATTACAATCCATTACAGATTTCATCCAAGTTGTACTTACTTAAAGTTCCCGTGAATTAATTGTTTCGCCTTGGCTTTATTGTTTGTGAAATATCTAAGACGGAAATAAAACAATATTCTGAGTAATTCTGGTTCCGGTGCCATTAGCAACATTGTTCGCGGCTTTGTGAAGCAAAAATTTGCATTTTACATGCTCGCATACAGAGCATAACCAAATCTACAATATATCTTGAAGATTCCGTACAGTAACAGTTCTACGTTTTTACCGCTTTTACCAATATTACATTTTGATGCCTCCGAAACAAAAGTCTAATTGATTTAAGTCCGGAAAACGAGGAGGCTATGGAACGGAACCACTTTGTCCATGACCAAGTGCATTTTTTCTGGGGCCGCAGCGTTCTGTCTACATTCACCGTAAACAGACATAAAGTAAATACAATTGTAGATTTATTTTTCTTATTAAAAACATATATATATATATATATATATATATATATATATCGTTTACGTTGTGTATATTCTCACGGAGCAGAAGTGTAACTACGCTAATACCAGAACAGCAAACTGCGCAAAAGTGTTAATTATATCGTAAATGTAAGCGAATAGTCCCGTACGTAAGAATTTTAAACCGAACCATTAAAATCCCCAGCCCCTACTAAGTAACATTTATTTTCATGAAACGCTCTTTGAGGGACGTCATTTACCAGTTTGCCCATTTAATAACACAAAGATACCTTTATTACGTTTTCGTTGTTGATTTAATTGTCTATACCATTACACCGTTTCGCTCAAATACATGTTAGGCTAATTAATTCTGTAATTGTTAATAAATTTTAAGTTGCGCTAATTGTTTCTCCCGGATCCCATTTTACATCAAACTCCATTGTTGCCGGTCTTAATTCGCACCGAAAAGAGTATTATGAGTGAATCCATTACTCTCCCGCTTTTTGTACATCGCGCACAACAAAACATTCAGTAACAGTTACCAATTTTTCACAAAAGATGCTTTGATTAACATTAAAAATTTTATCTACGTATTATGAGTACAAAGATAACTGTCAAAATTATTCTTACAAAAACAGCACCTGTTTCAAAGTAATAAATATATAGTTCATACAAACTATAATAACAAATACATTACTAATAATTTTTTGCAAAATAATATGTGAATTATTAGATCTAATAAAATATAATAATGGTGGAGTAATATTTTTGTTCCAATTAGAAGATTTTGTCAAGATTATATTTTTACAATAATGTATGCTAAATTAGTATAGTTAATTATTTTTTATAATATATCTTTTATTGCGATTAATAAAAATATAATAAAATCAGCAAAACAGCTTCTTCATTTTAATATACGGTTTATTAAAATTGATAAAAAGCTAGACATTTAGTATATTACTTCTACACTGTTTTGAGTATTCTACTTAACAATGTATCTAACTTAGCGTCTTCTACAGAGTAATATATGGCTTATTAAGACTAATAAATTATAGTAATAACGAAACAGTGATATTTTTGTACCAATTAGAAGGTTCTGTCGAAAAATACACCTAACTACTTATTTCTACAACACAATCTATAATAAATACATATTCCTTTTTTACAATATGATTTGTTAGGATTAATAGAAATATAATAACAAAAAATAGTCTTTTGACTACAATATATATTCAAATTACTAAAAGAAGATACAACATCTAGTAGATCTGCTTGAATGAATTACTTTGTTGTATAATGTATCTAACTTAATGTCTTCTACAATATAATATACGGTTTGTTAAGACTAATAAAATATAATTATATCAACAAAACGAAGACGTAACACTTAGAAGATTGTGTACCTAACTTATTTATTTTTACAATACAATTTATGATAAATGAGCATACTTAACTCATTTTTGCAATAATTATGATTTATTAGAATTAATAAAAGTATAATAACAACAATAAAATGGCATTTTCAACCATAATATGTGATTTATTAAAATTAATGACTTGCTCTGCTTAGAATATTTATACTTAATAATAGTGGACAACAGTGTCTTATACAAACTAATTTATGCTTTATTACGGCTAACAAAATGTAATAATAACAACGAAACGTAGTGATTTGTTTTGTACCAATTTGAAGATTTTGACTTTAACTTATTTATACCTACAATACAGTCTATGATAAATGAGTATACTTAGTTTTTTTATGATTATGATTTATTAAGAATAATAAAAATAAAATATCAACAAGAAAATTGCTTTTTCTCCATAACACATGGTTTATTAAGATTAATAAAAAATAATAGCAGTGGTAAGGCTGCTACTAGATTGCATCGGAACAACTCGCATATATTTCACGAAAGATGTTCCTAATCTAGTGATTTTTACTATATAAGATATGCTTTATTGGGGTTAATAAACTATAGTAAGGACAACAAAGCCGTTAGTAGCTTGTTTCTGTACTACAATTTTTAATAAACAGTAACATTTTATGTTGATGAGTCTCCGTGATACTCCTTATGTTTTCATTGTCTCTGTATGTTAAACTATGCTAGTTTCCATATTACCTGTTATTTTGCCAAGTTTTATTTAGTCAATTTTTAGCCACGAATATTTCCTCGGCGTAATCCTAACAAAGCGCATCCGTTTCACATTGTCGTCATTTAATGATCAAATGCGGAGTAGTATTAAATTATAAGAATTCTTTGATGCAGGGGAATTTGTATTTGCTATGATTTGCTGGTATTACATCAGTTTGAGTTCATTATTTCGAATTCAAAGCTAAATTATGCCCGCATACATCTTTGTGGCGGACTATGATGTCCTTTAAAATACTATTAAGTACCTTTTTAACAAAGCAGGTCGTCCTTAGATATTTACGAAGCAAGACCAAAGCTAGGACAGTGGTAGGTGTTGGACTTGTCCTTATATCTATAGTCTAGGTTTCGATCAAGCTTCGGAGTCCATTATATATTCTGCAGGACTGTAAACGTCATTTTTTTTTGGCAAAAACTTGTCATTGCTTGCAGAGTGGATTGAAAATTTCCGTTAGGTTAGTGTCCAGGGAAGTCGTTCTGTATGGTCCGATCAATACGCTGAGAAATAAAATTCTACAACGCACGTAGCAGCAGCAACAGTTTTGTTGGAGGTAAATAATTAATAGTTGGTTTTAGAGTAAAACTTTACTTGAATTTTACCGTGTCGATTCGATTTGGTATGTGAACCAGATGGAGAATTATTTATATACGTAGCCTAATATTCTAAATTTTCCTTAAAACTTTGGGCGACGTTATAAATGAAAGAAGTTGTAGAAAAACGTTGTCACTGTTGTTATTAATTTTATAATAGTTACGAAAGTATATCCGTATCCCCGAAGTTTTTGTAGGGCACATCTCGTGTGGATATTAATAACAGATTTATATTAAATCTTCCGAAAAAAGTTATTGTTTTTTTGTCCAATCTTTTTCCTTCTCGTCGCTTTATACGAAATTTCTGCCTGCGACACCCAGATAGGTCGATCCAGCGATAATTGATATCTTTTTACTTTACGGACTGACGTTCGCTCAAAATTCTCGTGTTCCGCCGTTTTGTGCAAATTGCTATCTACATATTTCCTACACATTACCAAAAATTTATGAAAAGGAGTTTAATGTGACGTCAGCTAGCGGGTAAATCAGGACAGTGAGTACGGTCGATGTATTGAGATTTTAATTTATTTCGACTTTTCCAGACCATATGCGTAGAGTTCAGATCTGGTGCATCTGGCGGCCAAAAGATCCAGCTTTAATTGTCGATTTCAAGCAGTTTTAATCATTTTAGATTCAATTCAACTGAAGAACGTGACCCCCAAGGTTAAATAACGAAAATATTTTTGTCCACAAATAGCTTAAAATTTTGTCCAGGGATTTGCCATTGTCCTCTAAATTATTGAGTGAACTTGTGTCCGCTGTCGACCCGTTATATAACAGCATAGAAACGCTGAAACGCCGTCTGCCTACCTACCCAGAATGGCTATTGAGCAACACGACCAGCCAGCGTTTCGCTACGAAGACAGTGGCGTGCACGCATAGGGCTGCCGAGAGGAGACTCATTCTTCTATCTAATTAGCCGTTAGTTAAATTTTAATTCCAGGAAAAAGATATTTATCCAAAATATACAGAGATATAACAAAATACAAACAATTATTATTTTTTAAGGAATTTCACTCAAATTTCACTCAATTTTACTCAATTTGACCACATTTTGATTGAGTGAAATTTTCACTCTATTCGTATGAGTGTAACTGAGTGAAACTATTGAATCAGAAATGAGTGAGTTTTACTCAAATCCGAGTTACTGCTAATTATCAATTGTGCGACTTTTGACTCTATTCTAAGTATGTAAAACCAACTTAGAGTTGACGTTTTCTCTAATATGATTTAAATTTAACTATTATTTTGTCATTCTTCACTCAGACTTGGTTTTTAATTAACTAAAAATTGAGTGCAAAAATCACTCATAAACGATTAATTAGGATATATATAGTATTGAAATTAATTCACTTCGCGAGGCCTCCTCCTGTCCTGGCTGAGACCCACCAGCTGAGATCCGCCACCGCCCCCCGGCTAAGGTTTGTTCTCCTGGCTTTTCTGGATATGTAAGTGGTGCCATCTTCACGGCGCCATTTAAATTACTCGAAATTAATGTACATTTAAACTAACTCAGTAATGAGGACATTTTCTCTGATTTGAGTACAAGTGCACCAAAATAGGAGTTTACGTGAAGATTTATTTAAGGAGTACCTATATTTGAGTGAAAGTACTCAGTTTTAGTTTAAATATAATCACAAATTAGTAAAATTATCAAAATGCCCAATATTGAGTGAAAATGTACTCAATAATTTCACTCAATGGATTCACTCCGAACGTTTATTTTTTTCATTAATAATTAAAATGACACCCTGTGTATGCGCAGATCTAAATTACTACCACTCAAACTTCCTAAAGAGGAATAAAATAATGTTTCAAAAATTTCTCTTCACTTTCGGATATAATATACTTTAATACGTATATGGTTGTAGTTTCTCTAAATTTAATATAATCCCCTTTGAACTGAAAATCATTTGTCGCCCGTCAATTTGTGTTAATTTTAAAGTGATATGTATTGTTTCTACAAATTAGACATTTACGCTTTGCAGAATTTGTCACTTGGGACTTAATTGGTTTTGTTTAGTGGAAATTAGTTGTAATTCTCATGTCGTATTCCGCTACCCCATTAAAATAATTATTTACCCAAAACGTGTTCTCTAATCATCTGTCACACTCGAGAAACATAGAGTGGTCATCAGAACACTCATTAAACACATACAAATTGTCACATTCAAAAGTACAGTGAAATTTTCTAAATATCCATGAATCAGAAAGAAATTAGTTTTTTTTAGTTATATAATGTTGTACATGTTATTACTGTCGTTGTTCCTGCTGCTGCTGCTGCTGCTGCTGCTGGTGTTGTTGTTGTTGCTGTTGTTATTGTTGCTGTTGTTGTTGTATATCAATGTCAATAACAACGACAACAACAGCAGCGGTAACTACAACAACTACTACTGCTACTACGACAACAACAACAACAGAAGCGGCAGCACTAGCAAGACCAATAACAGCAATAACAACGACATCTAATCTAAGGTAACGATGTTGATAACGCTCTTAAGTCTTATTACTTGAACTGGTTTCCTTAGTCGACAGTATGGGTAAGGAGAATACTCTGATTAAGGAGTGTGCTTTAGTTATCACTCTTGCTGCTGCTGCTGCTGTTGTACATGTTATTACTGTCGTTGTACCTGCTGCTGCTGCTGGTGTCGTTGTTGTTATTATTGCTGTAGCTGTTGTTGTTGTTATTGTTGATGTAGCTGTTGTTGTTGTAGCTGTTGTTGTTGTTGTAGCTGTTGCTGTTGTTATCAATAGAGTCAATAACAACGACAAGAGCTGCAGCGGTAACTAGAACAACTACTAATGCAACTACTACTACTACGGGAACAACAACGACAAGAACAAAAGCGGCAGCACCGTCAAGATCAATAACGGCAATAACAACGACATCTAATCTAAGGCAACGATGTTGATAACGCTCTTAAATCTTGTTACTTGAACTGGTTTCCTTAGTCGACAGTATGCGTGAGGAGGATACGAAGCGTTCTACAGTAAAAAATCTCTGACTATTTAGTTAGGAATACTCCGATTATAGATTAATGGAATGTGTGCTTTAGTTGTTGCTGCTGCTGTACATATTTTTAAATGCAAAATTTCAATAAAATGGTTATGGAGATCATCTTGCATATAAAGTGAAAATGCCGGAAACAACGTCGATAAGTTCTAATGCATGTTGGTGTTTATTCAAGTTATTTGTTAGGTTGCACCTACTCATACATTCGTTCCTCCAAATTGGCACTAAAAATGATATACAGGTCATATCAAGACTGCAAACTGAGAATTTCTTGCTGGGATATTAATATACCCAGCGTAAAATTTAATAAAGGGAACTACATTAGTTCGGTATAAGTGCCCCAGCAAAAGAACGATGTAGTTAAATTCAGACGGTGTTCTACAGTTGTTGTAGTTCATAACCATTCAAACATTTGGTTCAGCTCTAGCTCCGAACTAACATTAGAAGTGATATGATCTGTTTACAAATTATTTATCAAAATATTATTGTGTACAAAATATACACCAGTATGGGGCTTGAGAAACATCTCTCGAAGCTTTACATGCCAAGGATGAAATTATATCAAAACAGTTTTTGAATTTCAAATTAAAAAACTAGAATGTTTATACACTCCCGCGACGCCAAGCAAGCCAACTGCTATGAGTACATAGACATCGTCTATAGTTAACGGAAGTACCGTCAGCTTTAGAATATATTAAATTATCGAAACTACTTTAATCTTATAATATTTGCGAAGTTTCATCGATGTTCATTTTAGCGACAAAATCTAATTAGCCTACATTTATAATTTCCCAATTTACGAATCGATTTCAGTTGACTAGTTACAGCAAAGTTTTACACAAAGCCTCAGAATGTTCTCGAAGCGTTTCGCTAATTGAATTAGCATCTTCAGATGTAGCCGAGATTCATTGTTGTTTACAACCTTAAAACTTGCATCAGTTTTAAAAAATACAATTTACACGCGCAGTAAAGTGTGTAAAATTGAATATACACCAATGGGTAGTGTACACCAGTGCAAAATTAAATTATTTACATTTTATTATGCTACAACGACAGTATTAACTTTAAAAATTGTATAATCGACGATTATTCAGTAATAATTTCACTGTTTAAAATTCAATGTTAAACACTAGTGCGTGAAACACTTCACACACTAGTGCATAAAGGATTTAAATTTTAGGCAGTAGTGTATAAAATGAAACACTTTACGCACTAATGCGTGAAATAAATTATTTGTCATTTAATTTATAACATCTATCTGCAGTAAAGAAAGTATTATCTGTAATTCGTGCGTAAAGTGCCACTCATGACACTCATGAAAAAAGCGTAATTATTCAGTAATAATTTCACTAATTTATATTAATCAATTTTAGGCACTAATGCATAAAATGAATCACTTTACGCATTAGTGTGTGGGATATTTCAGTATTAGACATTAATGTGTAAAATGAAGTACTTTACGCTAGTGCGTAAAGTACTTCATTTACGCATTAGTATGCGTGCAATAAATTCTTCGTCATTTAATTTATAACATATCTATCTGTAGTAGAGAAAATATTATGTGCAACTCGTGCGTAAAGTGCCCCTTTCACTCATGACACTCATGAAGAAAGCGTAATAATTTCACTAACTTATATTAATCAATTTTAGACACTAATGCATAAAATGAAACACTTTACGCACTAGTGTGTGGAATATTTCAATATTAGATATTAGTGCGTAAAATGGTACAATTTACGCACTAATTCGTAAAGTGGATTTTTTATCATTTAGTTTGTTATTTCTCTATAGTAGAAAAAAATATGTGCAACTCCTGCGTAAAGTATCCCTGTCAAAAACCTATCGCATAAGTAACTATTCTGTTTTGTTTATTTTGATCCAAGGCCGTGTAAGGTCGAGCAAATACCTATTATGTAAGTTTTAATAAAACTCAATTTGCGCCGTATTGAAGCAAACAGATTTTCCCAAAATCCATTATAGACTTGTTGTTATCACAAGAAAGAAACACATGTTTGGGGAAATCGGAAATTCACTTCTTCCTACTTTCGAACTACCATCTCCCGCTTGAAATTGCCCAACTTCAATTGATGTCACGTTTAAAGTGTTTTAACATACATAAAAATATAATATAAAACTTGTTTAAAACTTCCGCATAAAATCGTTCTATATACTCCGTGCTGCAGTCGGGAATAAAAGTTATATTTCTCAATTTTATGTATACAAGGGCGTTCCGATATTGCATCGGGGGTTAAGCACCCCTACAAATAATTGTTTTTTGTAACACCAATAAATTTTCCCTTATGTCACATATTTTTTTTAACATTAACATTTGGGGACCACAGGGGGAAAAGAGATTTGTCACGAGATGTTAGTTTCGAGAAAAGCGAATTTTAAAGTTTTGAACACTCGTATAAAATACTGATAAATTTTATTAAAAACTTCTTTAGCAACATTAACTCAAATTTAACAAATTTACAAAATAAAAAAACCCATATTGAGAAAACAGTATCTTCAACAGGTAATAGAAATTATGAGTTTCTTAAAATGTCTTTTGGATTGAAAAATGTCCTTTAGACATTCCATGAATCATGTTCTGTCAGGTTTACATAATAGATGTCTAGTCTACATGGATGACATATTATTATTTTATACATGGTTATAAGAACAGATCGAGAGCATAAGATTAACTTTTGAGAGATTTAAGCAGATTTATGTTAAAAATAGAATTAGACAGATCAGAATTTTTGAAACAAACACATTGACGGACTTTGCTACCATTCTACAGGGAATTTGTTTCTATAACAACATACAGAGGTTTGTCTACTAAATGGCAATGTCAACCGACTTTACGACTTATCGTGGCATACCTCCTTTTTCACCTGTGGTCTTCATTTGTATATGCGTTGAGCAGCCACTGTTTGTACACGCACTAATATTAAAAATCTGTATTTAACAGTCGACTAATAAGAGTTAGTGTAATAATTTAACCTGTTAATCTATCGCTTGAACCGTTTAATTGGAGAATTAAAAGTAATTGTGTAAAAGCTGGTTATTACACTATATTTATCAGTAAAATTATTACACCGGCAGATAAAAATGTGTGTTGTTACGGCAATTATTTGTGCCGAACATGCATTATGGACATCGTGAATAATTAGGTAGAGTAAATTACTTTGTATTGATTTTCTGTTTAAATTAAACTTGTGGGGATAAAAATTATACTTTTCCAGATCTATGCTCCAGGAACGATTGTGAGCTAAAATTTGGAAACAGCTGAAAATTACTAAAATGGACAAGTATATACGTAAAAGTTAATAACGGAATATAGTGTAGATTACTAAAAGCCTTATGGATTTTACATCCAAATAATTGTTACGCCACTGTTTTCCGGAAATAGTCATGAAAGATAATTCATTGGAACCTGGTAATATTTTAGAGTTCTACCACGTAAAATTTTAAGGCATATTAATTCTACTTTGTTCTTATCTAGTCCCAATTGTACGACTATTCAGTAAAGTCAGGTGATGAATCAGTTGTTTATTATGTGTCCTTAAAGGGTGTTAAATAAGATTGTGATGCAAAAATGTAACAATGGTGACAGAAAAGTATAAATATCTCTGTATCTGTCTGTCAAATATCTTATTCACCGATTTAGAACTGTATCTGTTATTTATTGAAAATTCGTGATATTTGACCTTAATTGGCCCGTTTTTTTGAGGTTAGAAAAATAACCATCAATTCTGACCGCAGAATCACTTTCGGCAGGGTTTTAACCATATAATATATAGAAAAAGTTTTTTGTATTTTTCCTAGCACTTTTTCGTGAATTTTTTCTATTTTTGACATGTTTTTTAGGTTAGGAAATTCCTGTGACGTGATAGCTCAATTCTGACACCGGATTGATGAGGACCAATCAGTCCTAACCCGGTCTATGTCTGGTTGGTCAAATGATCCTAAGCTATTCTACTATTTAATTTTATATTAACGATACATTAATATACAATTCAAAACATGTTTCTGTTAAATTTATGTGGATCATAAAATTAAGAATAGAATTCATTTAACCTTAAGTATATCAAATATTTATTATAAATACTGCCTATTTTTAAAGTGAGAGATTACATTTCTGGGTAGAAATTTAAATAAATAATAATAATTTTCTTGAAAGATTAAAATATTTCCTTGTGTATATACAGGGTCGGAAAGTCCCCATGGTTCATTGGCCGTTACGTGAGAGCGATAAAGTAAGTCATAGAAATCCATGCGATAGAGAAGGATGGCTATAATGAAGGCGTCTCACAGTCACCGGCCGTTTCGCCCTTCCACAAATAAGATACACTTCCACTTGTAATTCAGCGACCGGTGGTCATCTTTGTTTTCGTCGTTTGCCTTTTCTGTAATAGATGTCAGTACTTATACAATTTCGAGTGCAGTAGAAATTTTCCATATAATTATTTCAAATGCTGAAAACTATAAGTAAACAGACAGCACATTCAACTCTTTAGATGTACATTTACAGTAACTTTCATGGAAATAACCGCGGAAAAAATTATTAAAGCGCTTTGTATTCCAAGAATTATTTTAAAATAGGTATCTATTCAGTTGCACCCAAATTTGACACGGCTCAACTTTTCGTGCAAACGATAAATACGCGTAAAATATTTAATGGACATGTTTTGTACACTTTTTCGAATTGCGTATTTGTTCAAAACTTTATTATATTCCGCCGTTATATTTATGCAGTATTTTAGAGTTAGCCATCGATTTCACGAAACGAATCGTTTTTGCCGGCTCTCTTGTACACCCAAAATAATCAAATAAGTTTTTTGCCTCCGTTTTTGCGGGGTTGCAAAAATGTATGGGAAAACTGAACACAAAAGCAATATATGGCAAAGGTTAAAAGACGTGATTAGGCAGCAGCGCTGCCGGTCGCGCTTTATGAAAGGTTAATAACAAAATGGTTGCGGTGCAACCTTTCTATGACCTGAGTGATAAGGTCTATGCTTTGTAAGCTGTGTACGAAGGCTCTCCGTAAGTACCGGGCCCTATATTACTATATGTAGGGTGCTTATCTTAAATACTACCGCGAGATATATTCACTGAATTAAGCCTCTTGAGTCTCTTTTATTCAATGCGCCTGTTTTGGTTGCCGCGGATTCTTCGGATATTATCAGTGACAAGCCTGTCTTGATTAATGTTTTCTTAATCGGTGTACAAGGGTAAATCATATCAGTTTTCGAGAGTGAGAGTTTGCCACGTTTTATTGAATATACAGAACGTTAAAAAGCATTGTTGCGAACTTTGACAGTTGACAGTGCTTTGAAAGAAAGAAAACAAATTGAACTGATTAAACTAAAAGCTTGTTACTTACTTATCTTAAAATGTTAGAAATAAACGCCCAATATTTTATCAGTGAATTGGCTTTAAAAGTGTAAATATGACATTTATAAATATATTTAAACCGCTGTGCGTAAAGTGCTAACTCTGCGCACGCTGTACATATGGAAACGTAACTTTTCGTACTAGCGCGTAAATTTAATAATTTACATTTTATACATCATGATAATAAAACAGCTCCAAAAACTTTGACAGTGCTTTCAAAGAAAGAAAACAAATTCTTGAACTGAATAAAGTAAAAGTTTCCTTCTTATCTTAAAATGTTAGAAATAAATGCCCAATATTTTGTCAGTGAATTGGCTGGAAAAGTGTAAATATGGCCTTTATAAATATATTTAAACTGCTGTGCGTAAAGTACTAACTCTACGCACGCTGTACATATGGAAGTGTACAGTGATTTGGCCTTAAAAGTGTAAATATGACCTTTATAAATATATTTAAACTGCTGTGCGTAAAGTACTAACTCTACGCACGCTGTACATATGGAAACGTAACTTTTTAGTACTAGCGCGTAAATTTAATAATTTACATACGAATGTAAACATTCTTTTATACGTCATGGTAATAACACAGCTCCAAAAAATGAAGTGGACTGGGTCGTGGAGCAAATCATCCTATAGCACTTTGACCCTCTGAATCCGAATCTAAAGCCAGATTCCCGGATCAGTTCATTTTTTAACCCTAACATCAAACACTTTTCTGGAAAGATTGGAAAAAACTTCGAATTCATGATCTTATCTATTACTTTACGTAAAATACGCACTCTGTATGTAAATCGCGTAAAATATAATTCCCGAGTAGTGCGTAATGTAAATATTTTCATACTAGTGGAAAAATACATTATTCATGTTTCAATCTGTTGCGGAAAAATTAAATTTTTAAATAGTCCTTGTTTATCTAAAAATAATACCACTAGTTGTCAATAAATGGGAGATTATCACGAAAGAGACTTATTTCATTGTAAGCACTAGTGTGTAAACTAAAATATTACACGCATCAGTGTGAAAAATTGATTAACAATTTTGCCACGTTTTATTGAATATACAGAAAGTTAAAAGGCATTGTTGCGAACTTTGACAGTTGACAGTGCTTTCAAAGAAAGAAAACAAATTCTTAAACTGAATAAACTAAAAGTTTGCTACTTATCTTAAAATGTTAGAAATAAATGCCCAATACTTTATCAATGATTTGGCTGGAAAAGTGTAAATATGACCTTTATTTACTTTAATTTTTTAAACTGCTGTGCGTAAAGTACTAACTCTACGCACGTTGTACATGTGGAAACGTAATTTTTTTGTACTAGTGCGTAAATCAGTTCATTTTTAAACCCTAACATCAAACCCTTTTCTAGAAAGATTGGAAAAAACTTCGAATTCATGATCTTATCTATTACCGTACGTAAAATACGCACTCTGGATGTACATCGCGTAAAATATAATTCCCGAGTAGTGCGTAATGTAAATATTTTCATATTGGTGGGAAAATACATTATTCCTGTTTGAATCTGATGCGGAAAAATTAAATTTTTAAACAGTCCTTGTTTATCTTAAGATAATACCACTAGTTGTTAATAAATCACCAAAGACACTTATTTCATTGTAAGGACTAGCGAAAAATTCAGCAACAATTTTTGTAATAAGACTTTTGACGTCTAGTATCTTGTCCATAAAAATGTTATATTGGAGTAGTAAAGTACTGATTACGCATTCTATATGTACAACGCGTAAAATTTCACTTTCCAGTGTCGTACTCGACTCACTACCCCAATTTTCATTTCAGTCCTTTGCCAGACCGTCCCATTCTTTACTTTGTACTGCATAAACTAGTGAAAGTGTATTTAAATACAGGGTGTTCCAATTTATAGAAATAAAAGCCAACGTAATATAACTATAATTTTATCAAATTATATTCTGTTTCCTTCTCGGGGTCATTTTTATTTGACTGTTATCATAACAAAGCCGAAAGTTTTTAGAAAGTTTCGTAAAAAATGTGTTGCCGCCGCACGCCGCTGGTTAACCGGGGAAAAAACCGACCGTATTCATCAGGCACATAAAAACGTACGAAAAAATTATATCAACAGTGTCTTTTATTAAAACCGTGGTGCATATTAATGGTGCTGATAAAACAGACACCTACTTATATCAAGCCAAACGAATGCTGATGTATTCAGTATATCTGACCCCTAGTAAAACTTGATGGAGGGTTGGATATGGATTTGGGTCCTTCATAACCAAACCTAGATTGTGTCCTTTATGGAAGCCTGTAATTAACTACGCTGGAGTAGTAAAACCATTCCGCAACGAATACTTACACTCGCTTACGGACCGTTGAAGTTTGCCGTTTAATTATTATCCGTATGAAAAAATTATTACTGTGTTTTATTTTCTTCGCATTATTATATTTCTCCACCACCCTTCGCAAAACACCGACCTCGCGCGAGCTTTTTCTTTATTTATTCCGGTATTCTGTCACCTATGAAATAAAATTAAAGAATCAAAGAAATAAATCCTTATGCCAAAAGGGTCACAGATGGGGGTTATTCTTATTAAAATAGTTGTGCCAAACTAAAAATCTCACACCGACAAAAAGCAGACACATAACTATACAGAGTGTTCTAATTCTGTCTTGGTAACTTTAAGAATAGACCAACACAAATAAGTTTTCTGACTCAAGCAGAGACACGGTAGCGGCGATTTGGAATGGGACCATTTCACGTTCAGAAAGTCAAAGATTTGGTACGCGCAAATCGCCGATTGACTTTCAGAGAAATCGCAGAAGATGTTAGCATCTCAATTGGGTCTTGCCATGGAAATTTTGATAAAAAAATTGAACATGCATCGTGTTGCAGCAAAATATGTTCCTCGTTTGATGACCGGACAACAGAAAGAGAACCATGTGGACGTTCGTTGGCAACTCTTTGAACAATCCAACGACGATGAAACATTCATTTAAAGGATCATAAGGAGAGACGAGAGCTTGCGATCAATGGTTTTTGTTGCATGAATCGTTCAAAGGGTCATTTTAGGCGAAAAAACCGCGGAGTGCTATTAAATTAGAGTGTGGAAATTGGAGACAGGGGTGAAAATGCACCCCTTTCAGTTTTTTAATTGTAGCTCGAAAACGAAGCAAAATTTCGCTATAGTTCATAGGCAAAATTATTTAGAGAATTGAATTTCCCATCGAAATGGCTTATTTAAAAAAATTTAAAAGGAAAATTTTAATCAAAAAATCATTAATAACAATTTGAAAAATAAAGCAAAAAATTCGATTTTTTAATTTTTTTACTTCTTTGCCTCTAATTTTTTTTGAGTAAAGAATTTCCTTCAAAATAAGAGATTGTAAAGTATTTTTGAGTGATATATGGCCGCTCAAACTTACAATTAGCCAATTTTTCGATTTTCGTCGCATTTAGTCTTATACGTTTTAATTCTCATTCTCATAAGACGTTCAAGGATTTATCACATGACTTGTTCGAAGGGTCATTAAAAATGAAAAAACCGTGGGGTGCTATTAAATTAGAGGGTTGAAATTGAAGATAAGGGTGAAAATGCACTTTTGCAGTTTTTTAAATATAGCACGAAAACGATGCAAAATTTCTGTATAGTTTATAGGAAAAATTTTGTAGAGAATTGAATTTCCCATCGAAATAGCTTATTTAAAAAATTTTATGCAAAAAATCGTTAATAAACAACTTTAAAAAAAGCAAAAAAATAATATTATTTGTTTGTTTTTACTTTTTTGACTCTAAGCTGTGAAAATCTTTATTCATTATTAACAAATAAAACTTTTGAAATAATTTTTTATTAAGTAAAGATAAAGTAAATTTGTTGTAAAAATAATAATTATTATGTTAAAAACGACAAAAATCTAAAAAAATATTTAAGTTTGGCCGGTTATATTTCAGTCAATATTAGTCCAAAAACTTTTGAAAATGCATAATTTTGAAGGGAATCTCATATAGTTTTTTATACAGCAATTTTCTTTGCCTACTTCTACTAAAAAAAAATTAGTCAAAAAAGTAAAAAAAAAAATAAAAAAATCTTATTTTTTGCTATTTTTAAAATTGTTTATTAACGACTTTTTTCATAAAATTCTTCTTTTAATTTTTTTAAATAAGCCATTTCGATGGGAAATTCAATTCTCTACAAAATTTTTCCTATGAACTATACCGAAATTTTGATTCGTTTTTTTTTTAAACTGCAAAAGTGCATTTTCACCCCTATTTTCAATTTCAACCCTCTAATTTAATAGCACCCCGCGTTTTTTTCATTTTTAATGACTCTTAATGATAATTAAAACGTATAAGGGTAAACGCGATGAAAATCGAAAAATTGGCTAATTGTAAGTTTGAGCGGTCAGTCAATTTTCATCCAAAAATACTTTACAACCTCTTATTTTGAAGGAAATTTTATCTACTTTTTTTTTCTATGAAGCAATGCCTATACCTATCTTTACTCAAAAAAAAATTATAGGCAAAATAGTAAAAAAAATCGTTTTTTTTTTATCTAAATAATTTTTCCTATGAGCTAAAGTGAAATTTTGCTTCGTTTTCGAGCTACAACTAAAAAACTGAAAGGGGTGCATTTCCACCCCTATCTCCACCCTCTAATTTAATAGCACTCCGCGGTTTTTCCATCTAAAATGACCCTTTGAACGATTCATGCAATAAAATTGCTTGGACATCATAGTTCCTTTTATATAATCAAATATTCTTAAAATCCCTTTCAACAAATTTCCAGGGTATTGATAGTTAATTAGTACATTTTTGTGAACTTAGTTTAACTATTAAAAATATCGTCTTTAAAAAAAATCAATTTGACGTCGTACATTTAATTACACCGTTTTTATATCAATATGACGAATTTAATTGAAATTTAGATATCTGCTATTGTGTTAGTTTATTTGTTCTAAGGAAATTCCATTTTCGAAATTAAAACAGAAATAGAGAAATCAAGAGAGAATATATTTGCTATTTCTAAAATAAATTGGTTGATGAATAATTAATATTATTCAGAGCAGTATTTAATTCCTCAATGGTAAAAGACCAAATTGCAGACATCGTAAACATATCTCCACCAAATGGTGTTCTCATGTCAATTGTTAAAAGTTTTCTTTAAAAAAATATTACTTAAAATTGTCGATAATAATGACCTCATTGCGATTCCCAAATCTTGTATAATCTCGTGAAAGCATTGTAAGCCTGTAACTTTAAAAGTTAATGTTGTCTTGTTCCTTCTGTAGCCGATTATGCCTTTGGGTTATCATTCATTTTAGGACTGAAACCGTAAAAATCGATTTCCAATTCTACTTAAAAGGTCGGCGACCGCGATTAGGGTAGGTACATATTGTTTTGAATTACGTTTTACTTTGAAATAATCGAAAGCTAGAGAGGATTATTTATTACTCTATTTTTCATTTATTTACACGACGTAAATAAATAATTGCGAAAATTAAGAGGTATCTTATATAAAAAAATCTCTCCTCCCTCTCTTTGCAGATTGATGGTAATTCAAACGAGAAGTTTTTGTTTTTCTTCCTTAAATAAAAATGGAGAAAGTTACACTTACAGCTTTTCTACTATCAAAAAGATGTCTTGGTATTCCCTTTCGACTGTAAAGGTTAGAAGTAACCACCCTTCTCGTGTAATTTTTTTTCTATCACCAATCTGCTTTAGGTGACTTGTTTTTTTTTCATTTATTTACGAAAAAACAGCTGGAATCAAATTAATTTCAGATTTTTAAATAACCCTATTGACAATGGAAAATAAATGCACGGACCCACAATTGTCATTTTTTTTTTAAGTAATTTCTTGAATGAAAAATTTTGAATAAACATTCTTAGTATATGAAACAAGTTGTATATTATCTGCACCCCGCGTTTTGTTTATTTAGGACGAATTTTCCAGACTATCAGGATTTAAAAGCGGAAACAGTTGACATACTTAAAAAAGAGGGTCAGAGTTTAATACAGCTCAGCAAATGCTCAAAACTATTCGACAAACATCAATATTTTTATTAATTTCGTCACGTTAAAACCAAGTTCCCTTTCATTTGTCACAGATTATACACGGCGTAACACAACGATATGTCGAAAATGAAGTCGTGTAAAGCTTGACATGTTGTTGTGTAACACCCTGTATGATTCAGGGTTTATTTAAAAGTATCATCTTTACAAATTGCTGATTTGTACCGAAACAGCGAAAGTAATGCAAACAAAGATCAAGATATCGCTTCCGTTCAAAACAATTTGCATTTCTAAAACTACAACAAATATTCCAGGGGAGTATCATGATTTTCGAAAACATAGAAATACAAAAGCATGTTTAAAATAGGAGGTTGAATATCTCGAAAAAGGAGAAAGAAATGAGTTCTGAAAAAACCTTTGTAAGATCCCAATTAATGGTAACCTGAAAACATGTTTTATTGGCAGCGCGAAATTATAAGTAACTTTTGTGATGTAAATAATTTTCGAAAAACCTCTAGTTTCCGAGATACTTGGATCTGAGCCAGTTTTCTTCCAGTAGGAAGATTTAGTACTGCAGGAAATTACTTAATTTATTTTTTACGCAAATCATAGTCGTTTTAGTCAGCCGTGATTTAACCCTAGTCGATTTATTCTTATGGGGTCATCTAAAAAGCAAAATTTAACGAGCAGAACTTAACGCTACACAGCTGGTGCATACCACGTGTGCACGCGGAAGACTTATCCTACGGAAGAAATGTAAATCACCATTATTGTGAAATATTTAATAGATTTTAAGACAATTGTTTTCCAGTTTTTAGTGTTGTGCTTAAATTTTAACTCGAATTTTAGTAATTATGAATCTCTTAAAACAGGAATTTACTTTTAATTAAATTATGAATTTGAAAAATATGTAATTAAACTACCCAAAGATTCACGTTATCCAAATAATCATAATTCGAATCCAATTTTCGCGCACCTCAAGAAAAGGAAATAGTGGTACACTCAGACACGGTTCAATTCCAGATACCTCGTGTTATCTGCCGCACCGTTGTCACATTGCTCGATATGAATTTTATGGAATTTTAAATTTATTATGTTTTCGAGATATCCAACTGGGTAGTTTCAGAAGAGGACACCCTGTATACGTAATTGATACAAAAAATTTGACCTCTGAAAAAACGCGGCAACCCCGGGACAGAGGACGAAGGAAATTACAGAATTTCCAGGGAACTTTCCTTCCGGTTGCCTTACGCGGTGTAAGATTAAATCCTCTAATTAAATTTTTACAATAGCGAATATTTTCTGATGACAAATCCCCTATTCAATTATGCAGTCGAATGAAATATGTTAAAACTTCTAAATTAATTGCGGCGCATTTAAAAAAGGAAGCGAAAAGGCCGGAGAAAAGGAATTGTCGATCGGCGACATACTGTAACCGTCAAAGAAGGTGGCAAGTGTTACAGAACCATAGCCGTTCGTAAGGTTGGGAGAATCAGGTCAAGTAAAAAAATTAATCAACTATTTATCGCAAAGGTAGAAGCTAGTGTGGTGGAATGCGTTGTATATTATTATTATAGACGTTACGAGGAATAATGACACTCCAACTGGTAATAAACTGAAGTCAGACTTCTAAATCAGATAGTACCCTAACCCAAGGTACTCCTCTAGAAAGCTGGTTTCGACATTTCAACCTAACTTGAGTAGTCTATGATTGAAAACATTCGAATTCATGATCTTAATGTACCATAACCCCTTAACTCCGCAGCTTCATAACCCCATGACCCAGTAACCCCATAACCTGAAATGTGCGTGAGTATAGAACCATGAAACTCTGTGGGAACATGGATCTCATACGTCAGGGGTTCGACACTAGATAACTATCAGTTGACAGGCTTCCACAACCCCATAACCCAATAATTCCGTAACCCCATAACCCTGGGTTTGATAAAATCACCCGCGGTTTTTCTGTCTATCTGAAACACTGAAAAAGAACTATGTCACAGAATAATGGGCTGGGCCGTGAACCATATCCGTGTAGTATTTTGACCCATTGAATTCGAATCTAAATTCAGAATTCATGTTTTGACCCTAAGATCAAGAAATTCCTCTAGAAAGCGGTTTTTGGAGACTTTAAACCGATTTGAGTGATTGGAAACATTGGAATTAACGATTTCATTGCACCATAACCCCATAACCCTATAGTCCCTTGACCCTGTAACGACATAACTCCATAACCTGTTCTTTGAACGATTTTGATATCAAAAATTCACAATCAAGGAAATACTGTTACGTTTCGTCAGTGTAGATACAAAGAGAAAAAAACTTCGGTGACTTTATATGCCCCTGATCAAGAGCTTGTATGCCCTTGGTAAAGGGATCACGGCCCCAGACTCGATCCATCAAAGTTTCATTATACATCCTCACACACCCAGGACTACGAAGTTACGGGGTTATTGGGTTACGAGGTTATGTGAGCCTGACAACTTACAATCATGTTTCGGACCTCCGATGTATGAGGTCCATGTTCTCAAAGTTTCTTGGTTGTACATGCTCGCACACCCCGGGTTAATGAACTTATGGGGTTATGGGGTTAGTGAAGCCTGCCAACACACAATCATGTAGTTTCGGACCCACGATGTTTGAGATCTTCGTTATCCCAGAGTTTCAATGATCCCACACCTTCGCACGTCACGGGGTTACGAGGTTATGAAGCTATGGGGTTATGATCCAATGAGGTCATGAATTCGAATGTCTTTCCCAGTAGTTCTCAAGTCAGTTTGACCATAATTGGTTTGATCCACGATTCAATCCCCTTATTTTTTGTGAATTATTGATTATTTCCTCACATGTATCTAAAATTAATAGTATTATACTTACGTATAAATAAGCACTATTCAATTCTGTTATAAATTTTTCAGTTTGACAATTTAGAAGGTCGTAACGACAATATCTTTAATATGACAGTTGACAAGAACAATTTATTTTACACACTACTGTGTAAAATATTTTTAAGAAAGTTATACATCGCATAGTGTACAGCGTGCGTAATATTATGCGTAGTAGTAGAAAAATTATTCTAATTATTTTTTAGTGTAGAGGAAAGAATAACAAGGTTGTTTTAAGGTTAATGTACTTATTTTAATACTGTTTACTCAAAATACAGGATGATTGAAAATAAAGGAACGAAATTAAATGAAAAGCGTGTTGAATACTGAATCATTCCAATGAATTATAAAACGTTTTTATAATTTTATTACATTTTCTCCGTATGAAACATACATATTGTGTTTGCTCAGATAACGCCTCGCGTTCTTTTAATAAATTATTAAAATATAAGTGCCTTCTTGCAGCATGTGGCGCCGCCCCTGTGAAGGACAAGCTGGAAATGCGGTTGACAGGTCGTTCCAGCTGCTACTGAAGTCTTCAACTTCTTATTTGATATTCACTATGTGTCCTCAGTTCCCGTCTTGTATACCACCAACTTAGCAAATATGTTTTCTGACTTTGATATTGTTCTCTAACATATGGAACTGAAAAGCGCCAAAAAATCGTTGCATATGCGTCCTAGATATCATATTTATTGGCTGTTATCCTAATTTGTATACATAGGGGAACAAACACCGCGTTTGCTCTTGCCAACGCGAACAAATAAGCACGTAGATGTATTCCAAACCGCAAGTTTTGAAAATACGTAGGTAACTCGTTTTTAAGCGAACTCAACAGAACCTACAAGGAATTACTATTCCACGGCGTGACGGCAACGTGATATCTCGAAATTGGCAAAAGATATTGCAAACAAATTCTCGCTCCCACATACTTTCAAACTAATTTTTTTGTACTACCATGCGTAAAGTTCTAACTTTACATACGTTGTACACTAAGTAAAAGTTAATGTGCGTAATGTAAATATTTTTATGCTAGTGTTAATAATAAGTACCAACAGCTGTTATATATTATCAAATTGTTAAACTGGCAATTATTTGATAGAGTAAGTCAATAACTGTCTATATTTTGTTTTTGATATTAGGCAGCAACGTGCAAAATAAAATATTCTATTATTCCCGCGCGTAAATTACCTTTTATCGTTAATGACTTGTGTTGGTTTACGCACACTTACCCACTTACTTGAGACAACTGCAGTCGGTTCTTTAATTCGGGTCCATTTAACGTTAGTTAGTTTCGGTTCATTACATCTCGATTAGTTTCGATTCACTAGTGTCTTCCAACTTATCGAAGTGCATGTGCTAGAGTCTAGCGCTTATGCAAACAGGAGTGAAACCATAAGTTGTAGAGGAAAGTAAATCACTAAAACCGCAATGTAACTGGGACTAATCCTGGACTTTACTTGAATTCGGAATCTTAGAGAGTCAAATCGCGGGCATTGTTTTCGAGATTTATGAATTCTGGTGTGTGTACAGTCTGTTTTGTTTTCGAAAGCAACCCAAGATATCACATCTGTCCTATATTCAAGAAAAGTGACAAAAATTTAATTGAAAAGTTGTTCTGCAAAATATTTTTCACTTCAATCACTTTCATTGCAGATTTTATAGCTTAGACATTAGATAGTTGTCGACAGGTTGGTGTAGTTTACACCGATCTGTCACAGGATTTTGACAGGTTGGATTACGGCATTGTCCTTTATAAATGACATTTGGGTGTAATGTTTGATACTACTTTTATCCCTCACTTTTAATTTTATTCTTTTTTTTTCACTTATGAGCTTATGAAATCACCCTATGTATGGCTCGACCTCTATCATAAGAAGAAATATTCGTAAATATCCCAACTCTCCTCCTAAAAGGGATCGAAGTTCTTACATTAGTCGAGTCTCACGCAAAAGCGGACTCTAGAGACACTGTTTCTTTAATTGAACGTAAGGTTTCGTACAGCATAACAAAATTACCTGCAGCAGAAATTGGAGCGATGCGATGCGACAAAGCTCATCAGGATAACTCCTTGCTATCCAGACACTTTACCGGGTGTATAGCAAACACCCCTAACTTGTTTGAATAGAGTAGAGGTGTAATAGAATTAAGTTTTAAGTTTGCTAAGGGAACAAAGGGCGGTTTGCTCGATACATCCTTTAACTATTATATTTACAAAATCTACATATTTTAATTATACAAAGGTGACAAAGGTAACACTTTAGTAACTGACTAACGGAAAGGACGAGTCAAATATATGTGTAACATGCATGGTTTAATCCGCACTTGTGGCGTTTAGTATACCCCATTATTTATCACATAATACAGAACCACACCACTTAAACTTCTAGTAACAAGAATACGAGTAGTATAAAGCAACTTCCTTGATTCTGGACTCGATATGTTTACATTTCATCTATATTTATTTAAAAATATTTATTAGTGCTTTACAATATTTTTTTAGCTATCGAAGCTTATAGCTTATGTAGTAGTGCATGAAGTACTACATTTTACACATCAGCGCGTAAAGTACTTCATTACTACTAATGCGTATGTACATTACGCGCCTTCGGTACTGTTTTGTAGTAAATACTATTTTAATTAAATTTAGTTATCATTCAAATTTATTTACACCAGAGCGTAAAACACTTAATTTTACGCACTAATGCGTAATGTACGTTAAGCGCGTTTGACATTGTTTTGTAGTAAATACTATATTTAATTAAATTTAGTTATCATTCAAATTTATATACACACATCAGGGCGTAAAGTACATCGTTTTACACACTAATGCGTAATGTACATTACGAGTCTTTGGTATTGTTTTGTAGTAAATACTATTTTAATTAAATTTAGTTATCGTTCAAATTTATTTACACATCAGCGTGTAAAACACTTCATTTTGCACACTAAGGCGTAATGTACGTTAAGCGCGTTTGACATTGTTTTATAGTAAATACTATATTCAATTAAATTTATTTATCATTCAAATTTATATACACACATCAGGGCGTAAAGTACATCGTTTTACACATTAATGCGTAGTGTACATTACGGCCTTTGGTATTGTTTTGTAGTATATACTATTTTAATTAAATTTATTTATCATTCAAATTTATTTACACATCATCGCGTAAAATACATCATTTTACACACGAATGCGTAATGTATATTACGCGCCGTTGGCATTATTTTGTAGCAAATATTATTTTAAATTAAATCAGTTTTCATTCAAATTTATTCATATAAGCACCTGCAAATATTTTAAGGGTACCGTGTAAAATGCTAACTGTAAAATTTCTGTGATTCATTCAGTTTAGTTTAATGATTGGGCTCGCAACAACGAAAGTACTAAATAACTCCTCAAGAATATCGTGACAAAATAATTGCAAACCTTGATGTATCCAAATAAAGGTTCTACCTCAATTTTGAATATCGTTGGACTAAAATGTTTGGGAGCAGAATTGATTAGGTTAAGATCAGGTTCGCGGACAAGCTTTTGTAAAATAAAAATGTACACATTAATTCTAGAATTTCTTCCTTTTTATCCTCGCTGGCATGTTGTGTTAAGTGTATAAAACAATTTATTCTGAACACTTTTGTTATAAAATTCTATATTATTTATCTAGACGGAACAATATTTGCAGTGCA
Organism: Anoplophora glabripennis; assembly: GCF_000390285.2. NCBI lineage: Eukaryota > Metazoa > Arthropoda > Insecta > Coleoptera > Cerambycidae > Anoplophora > Anoplophora glabripennis. The sequence continues at coordinate 597,713 of NW_019416220.1, read as the reverse complement.
TTACTGCATGCACCAATTGACAATTTGTTCGACTATTTTCCGTTTAATTAATCAAAATATTGATGCCAGTAAAATGTTTTCCCGGCAAATTATTTGACAGATAAAATAATATCGTTAAAAAAACCCTTCAATTTAATTTTCATTAATCACATCATGGTGTCAATTTAACATCAGCTGTGATAAAGGGTCCTCATTGTTTTAAAGCCAACGTTTCTGATGTGCTTTTTTTGCTTGCACATGCATCTGTTAGGACCTAATTGCCATAATACAATTTAATATTAATATGAGACTGATCACAAATTGGAAATTCAATAAATCGAAGCATTACTAAATACTCGTATATATGATACTGAGAGATCGAATATAAAATTTAAGTTGTAGGCTATGATATTTCCAGCTCTTAATACAAATCTCTAAATGGAAAAGTTAGGCAGCTTTTTTATAGTTACAGAAATGTTATTTTAGAATTTAAAAAAGCTGTTGAGGCAACAGGGGATAAAGACTTAACTCTTTTCACTAAGCCTTTCTTAATTGAATTCTGTCTTTTTCATAACAGACTGTGTTAGGATCGACTTGTACAACTATCTTACACAGGATGTTCCACTCAAGCTGTTAGGTTACGTTTATTTTCTACATCTTCCCAAGTTTTATTTAAATAATTTAATACCAAACAAAGAATACAATTTTTCTACTAGCGTGCGTAAAGTACTAAATGGTGTACACCATATAAAATATAACTTTTTTTAAGCTAATGCGTAATGTAAATATTTTACGCACTACTGCGAAAAATAAATTGCCTATATTTTAATATATCACAGTACTGACAGCTAACGTATTAGATTAATATTATGTTTATTTTTTAAAGTTTAATGCTTGTAAGATAAAAATAAATTAATACCAAATAAAGAACAAATTCTCTTTTACTACCGTGCGTATAGTACTAAGTTTACATATGCTGTACACTATGTACTATGTATATTTAACTTTTCAAATTTAAAAAATCAAAACAATAACATATAATGATTAAACATATATTAAGCATATGTTTTAGGAAAGGTTAGTGATTTTATTAACTTCGTTGGATTTTGTTTGTTAAAATATATCTCCCATTCCATTACTTTTAGGCCTTCCGCTATAGATCATCACGAGTTTATCCTTTTAAAAATTGAAACGTCAAAATAATCTCAAGTATAACAATTTTGGAAATCGAACTATCAAAAGTAAATCCTTCAGATTACTAGATACGCCGTTTGGGAGAAGGAACCGTAATGACGAAGGGGATATGAAGTTAACTCACTCGTGCGGCACTCATCTGGATCAACTTGTTTATTTATAATTGAAAATTGAACCCTCTGTTTTGTACCACTATTCAACTATCCCCTGAGGAGTAATGTCTTACGCTTACTAGTTGTATTTTATGGATGAAGGACCATAACAGCAACACTTAAATTCATACAGGGCAAATTATAAAACAAGACTGACAAAGCCGTGGTAGTATTTACTTGCTGGCAATTTCAAATACTGCGTTATTTTCGTTATTTAATTTGTACGTAAATAACTAAGTGTTTTTTCACACTAGTGTGAAAAGAAATATATTTACACTACGCATTAGTAAATGTTTTCTATAATATTATGTACGTCCGCGAAATGAGTTACTTTACGCATCAATGCGTAAAATACATTGTTCTTAAACATGTAATTTATGGGTAAAGCTCCTTTTTCAGTTATGGAAATCGTGCGTATTTAGTGTGATAAATAAATTATATGAACTTATGCACAAATGCGTAAAGGACTTTGTTTATGAGTTTATTTTACGCATCAATGCGTACAGTATGTTACTTATAAACAAGTAATTTATGTGTAAAGCTCCTTTTTCAGTTATGGGAATCGTGCGTATTTAGTGTGATAAATAAATTATATGGAGTTATGCACAAGTGCGTAAAGGACTTTGTATATGAGTTTGTTTTACGCATCAAGGCATAAAATGAAGCCAATCTGATTCAAAATGTAATCAAACAATTTAATTTTCACACGCTGTACAGCGTGCGTAGGTTCAGTACATTACGCACGGTAGCAGAGACAGCACGCAAAAATATACCGCATATCAAGAAATATATATAAAAGAAGAACTACTGCATATCAAGAAATATATATAAAAGAAGAACTTGTAATGGACTGGAATAATTTTATTGAACGGGCAATAAGTCTTGTAATAAATATGACGGCACAAAGCTCATTAATCGGCTTTATCGTTTTTAAAATGGCAAATGAGCAGTCTTAGTAATTATGCTGTTCCCAGTCGGGAAACAATTTCCTTGACTAAAGAAACGGTAAACTGTAACAACGTCACTCGGTCTGGGTAATAAAGGAATCGGCAGAATTCTCCCTGCTCGCTGTATTTGGCCAGTTAAATGCATCTCAAATACTCCGCAGGCTATCCCGGTCATTATACGGGATTTAAATTTATTTATTTAAATAAGTAAAATAAACTTATTTTTTATATCTAGTGAAGGAAAATTTAAAGGTTTGTAGTGATGTTTGTGTATTTACGCATTAAAGCGAATTGTGCATAATGTACGTGCATACTAAAAAGTGTCGCGCATGCGTGGAAGCGGCCTGATTAGGCGGTATCGATCAGCTATAAAAATAAAGAACATTTTAGAATAACCCACACGTGCTGGCGGGTCTAACATTTATGAGTCCTTAACTAATTACAGCGGTGCACGAAAAACAAAAAGCCCCATACAATGTGCCCTGCGTTATGTTTATTTCGCCAACTCTCTAACATGTACGCCGCCGCTCTGCTGTTATACAATAACCTTAATCCATTATTATGAAAAACTAATGTGAACCGAACAAAAAGCTGTCGCGCTCAACTTTTGCTGAAAAATGAAACTCTCGTCGAGATGCTGTAAATTATTGTAATGTCCGCGAAATGTCAACCTTCTTCTATTGTTTGATATCTTGCCATCCTAGATATTGAGCTTTGTTAGTCGAATATGAATAACATAATTCCCTTTGTGCATTTGTCTACTTATTTCCTAATTTCCTATTTTACAGACACCTTGCAACATTCGCACCATATCTCACATTAATTTTCACATCTCTCTAGTTTACAGAAGATACTGTAATAGTTTCCAATCTTTCGAATTTCTAAAATTGCAAACACTTTATTCGGCCACTGTGCGTAGAATCTGATTTTATGCACGCTGTGCAGTGCGTAGGGTCGCACTAGTGCGCAAATATTGTACACTAGTCTGAAAAGTAATTTGTAACTGTCAAAGTGACAGTAATATATCATGTTACACTAGTACGTAAAATGAAACACTTTGTATACTAGTGAGTAAAATATATGTTGTTCATCATTTAATTTTTAATCCATGGATTTTCTTAAGGATTGATTCAGTATATCTATGACATGCGGTATGAAACAGTAATTACACTACCACCATTTTAGACACTAGTGCGTAAAATGAAACACTGCACTCTAACGTATAAAATACATCGTTTATTATTTAACTAATAATGGTTTTTGGTGTAAAAAGTAATTTGTAATTATCAAACTAGCACTAATATGTATATCATATTACGCTAGTGCGTAAAATGAAGCATATTATGGAGTTAAATATATATTGTTTATCATTTAATTTCTAACGTCCATGGATTTTCTTAAGGATTGATTCACTACATCTATGAGATGCGGGATAAAACAGTAGTTACTTTATCATCATTATCATCATTTTAAGCACTAGTGCGTAAAATGAAGCACTTTGCACACTAGTGCATAAAATACATGGTTTTTTTGGTGCTAAAAGTAATTTGTAATTGTCAAAGTGGCAGTAATATATCATGTTACACTAGTGAGTAAAATATATATTGTCTGTTATTTAATTTCTAACGTCCATGGATTTTCTTGAGAATTGATTTAGTATATCTATGATATGTGGGATGAAAGAGTATTTACTTCACCATCATTTTAGATAGTAGTGCGTAAGTGAAACACTTTGCACACTCGTGCGTAAAATACATCGTTATTCGTGGTTTTCTGTATTCTTTCGAATTTATGAGATGGAATATTATTTTCGCAGTGTTCTTAGGTCACTACAATCTACTTTTGTTGATAATAGTTACCCGACTATCTTACATACTTTTAGGAACTAATGCGTAAAATGAGACACTAGTGCGCAGAATGTACTAATTAACATTTAATTTCCAACATTCGTGTTTTATTTTATTGTTGTATTTATAAATATATTTTGCAGTGTTTTGAGGGAACTGAAGATTTCTTTTATGGACGCTTCTTGTTCAGATAGCAGTGCCTGAATTCGTAAACAAATAAAAATGTTTATTTTCATCAACACTGCATTAGTAAACAGCCTATTAGCGGTACTAAACGTATTTTCGCAACGTTGCGTTTCCGAGATTGATGTATATTTAAATTTTAAAACAGGCAACTACTGGCAGTCGTAATAGGACGTTGAACCAAAGCAAATAATCTGCTTCGAACTTGGCTAGCTGTTTTAATCAAATCCTTTATAGTTATATATCACGAAATACAGTCATATGCGTGAAAACAAGCTGTACTATAGACAGACAGAGCAATATATAATTGAAAGTTCCCGATAAAGGCTTTTTGTGGCTAAATCGATTCTAAAAACCCAAACAGAAACGTTGAATATACAAAAATATTTTAAATTTCAGTTTGTAATAAAGCGCATTAACCAGTTTTTACCAATAACATTGAATTTACAGTTTTTTTAATGTTTATTATATTGCTAACCTTTCAGTACCAACAATGGCCAGCAGTATTAACTAGTTACATACGACAGTACATTCGAGTCGTACGACCGACAATTTTATTTTCTCATTGTGTTTACTACATAAAAATCTTCTCAGGGTCATAAAAAGAGTGAGTTTACCAGTAATATAGTTGCCGCAAATTTTGAAAACAAACCGGCTTTAAATTTAATATTTTCCGATCTCCCACTCCCATTTTCACTTGATATGATAATAAATCAGTGGAACATCCACATAAAATGTCTTTTTATGGCCGTGTTCCCATAGAGGAAACGGTATTTCAAATAAACTGCATACGAGGTTATTCACAAGATTCATATCAGAATTGGAACCGGGAAAGATCGCAGAATTAATCATAAAACATGCGAAACACTAGCAAAGAATATAATAAAGAAACGAAATACAACCTCCGTTACTTACTAATCAAAAGGCTTACTAATCAAAAGTTATTTCAACGAGTAGAGTCTCTTGTCAAGTAAGATTCGCTAATGTGATTGAAAGCAACCATAATGCAAAGTATAAAAAATGCTATGATCTTTTCAATATTTGTCCATCAAATTAATTTTTTTAATTTCACTTCCATAACTAATATTAAATCATGTACCTTTTGTTGGTAAATATGAAAATATACGGACTTGCTACAGTCCGTAAAATGTATACTTTAAACAGCACCTAAAATGTAACTCATGGTTAATCGATGTCAGTAATGTGTAAAATGAAGTACTCTACATGCTACTCGTAGTTTCTCAGAAAATTCTTTTATTGTATATGATGATAGTTTGTAGTAGTTTTAGTCAATTTCTATTTGAGGAACATGAAACCGATTAATGAGTTCTACACTATTTACGCTCCTGTTTACTGCTAGACTTACTGCCTGTTTAGCAAAACGATTACGCTCCTCATTTAATTTTCAATCTTTTGTCAAAATGCAGCTTTTGCTTTATTTTTTTGTATTAACACTATAAACCCGATGTACAATATTAAAATACATATATTTTTTGCACTAGTGTAATGTGTACTAACGTAAACAATACCTTTTATTTGTCTTTAGACACTAATGCGTAAAATGGGGTACATTACGCACTAGTGTCACAAATAATGTCCTTTACGCACTAGCGTATAGCTGCACCATTGTTTTTAGACGCCAGTGCGCAAACTAATTGATATCAGGGATGAAAAAATATTGAAATGAACGTTGAAGCCCCTCCCCCGTTGCTTTGTCCGCGCCGCTTTCAAGGGCCGCAGAGCCAAACCTTCGTCGCCTATGGTGTCACCGGCAGGATTGAGCGAAGTTCAAATTAATAACGCTTTGCGGGTAGCCTCCGCAGTCGTTATTTCTTTCCGAACTCATGGCAAACAACTGTTAGCAACGTAACGTCGGCGAACATATTGCCCGTGGAAGGAATATCATTTAAATTGGGAATATTGAAATGTGGTGAAGATGTACGGTTGCTGTTGACTTTAGTAGGTCCTCATATTTTATTTTATTCAGCATAATGCCTGAATGCATCCGAACCGCTTGAGCTGTATAAGTGCATGTGGCGGAATAAGAACTCTATTGCCGAGAAATGTGGAGAGTCAGCGCCTTCGCCTCTATTTCTACTCTTACTACTATGGGATATACATAGGATTGTTAGAAGTTACACTGGTTGATCAAAAGTGACATTTTTACCTCCAAAACAGGTTTAGAACAGTACTTTTAACCTAAGGAATGAAGGGACATTTACACTTTACTTATTATTGTAATCAATCTATTTTACGCACTAAGTACTTATTTTATGCACTAATGTGTAAAGTATTTACTTTACGCACTAGTGGGAAAAATCATAATCATTGTTTAATTACCTACTTACCAAAGACGACATGCTCTACAAAAATCATTCAAAGTTTCCATGTGCTAATAAACATGCTTCCAAATAACGGTCAAAATTAGTCCCCATACGTGCAAATACTCCAGGCATATGTCGAATTTTGTTAGCTGTAGCAAAAATACGCTGCTGCATCGACAGTAGGCGTTCGACACACATTTTGTTTCATAAACCTCCAAACAAAAAAAGTCCAGAGGGTTCAGATCCGGACTTCGTGCTGGCCAATGTCGCGAGTACTGCGCCACGGAGGTTTACGGATGTTTTCTTCGTTGTCGAAAACGTGTTGCGGCCTTTCATATGTTAGATATCCAGTAACACACAACTTAAGAACATTGTGGAACTCACGTGGAACGTTAGTCAAGAAGCGCCTCACGCATGTAGCGTGTCCGAAGCATCCTGGCCGTGCACGTGCACAAGATGCACAGGGTTGGCTCACGTTAATGTTTAATTTTCTTAATTAATTTTCTCGAAAACAGAAGCATCTGGACCCTTAATAAAAGTTGCTCATTTATTTCAGAAGGTTCACCCTGTACATGACGTAAATTGTAATTAGTCATATAACTTCAGTATAAATGTAGTGAAGAGTGCTAGTATTTAAGCATTTTTGACCTTGATCTTCAGTGTAAAAAAGAACAATTGAAATAAAAGGGCTGGTATAATTTGTTATTTAAAACCACCGAGGCACATTAAAAATTGTTTCTTTTGCCAGTAAAGCAATATTTAAAATTTTATTTTAAGTGGCTGGCTTTTGGTTTTCATGCTCAACTGGCCAATTTTTGATGTATTCAAGTGTGCAAGGTAATACCTACCCCTTTAGGGTTGAATTCAAAACGAGCCAACATAAATAAACATGTAAAATAACTTAATTATATTAGCATACTGCTCAGTACGTACATATTCCAACTCGTTCGTCTGGATCAAATCGCATAAAAATATGTTAAACTTTCAATGAAAAACAGACGACTGCAGGGTATTTAGAAGCAATGAAAGGGTAATTATTTGGCGTTTCTTTGTTTCGTCAATTACACGCATCAAAATTAGTTAGCGATTCCGCTTCCCTCCCATCCAGCGGTACTAGGGCGTACCTTAGGTCACGCCCTCTACCCCCCTCCACAGAACTGAAAGTGCACGCGGCAACGCAAGCGGGACGCCCCACCCTACTCCCTCCACTTTACTGCGCAGTCCTAGATGCGCACACAACGACATCGTCGCTATAAGACCGGTAATGAGTTCGCATATAGTCTCAGTCGCTTTTGATAATGCCGACAGTGAAGAAGGTCGAAACGTTTGGAAGCATTGGATGCGACCAGTTACAGATGTCACTACGGAACAACGAGGACCGGAATAAACATTAGAGCGGGCCATCAAAATCATTCATGGGGTTACGAGATTATACCGTATGGGGTTATGATGAAATAAAATCGTTAATTCCAAAGTTTTTCCAATCACTGACTACTCAGGTGGATTCGACATCTCGCTTTCTAAAGGAGCTTCTCAATGTTAGGGTCAAATCACGAATTGATCCGGGAATTCAGTATTTAGATTCGGATCTAGCGCGTCAAAATACTGTGCGATACACTGGTCTGCTACACGACCCAGCCTACCTCTCTTTGTGGTGCTGCGATATTAATTATATATATATTACATAATTTATAATATATATGTACTACGTTCGGCAAACGGCGAACGCGAAGAAGTAAGAAGACCTGAAGATGGTAAATGAGACTTTACCGAAACCTCGTCAAACAAATGGTTCTTTTGAAGACCATGTTGTTATTAGCTCGTGTACTTAAAAAAAATACTGTAAGTGTTTATTAATTCTTTTTTTACTTACTTAGCATCAAGCGGTTAACAAAACCGAATTACCACGAATTACGCATATCGCCGAGGAACATTAGGTATAAATTACTAATTTAATTAACCTCTTTAAATGCTCATGTAAAATATACACGGGGCTTACGGTTTTAATTATTAATTAAACATTTGACTCAACCCTTTCCTGCGTAAGCTGGATTACCTCCAATTTTTTTCAACCCCAATCGCTATGGATGCGGCGGCTTTGCTATTAATGACTTACGGACGTGCGTTGTATATAATCGCGGGGCAAAAATAATTTACAAGGTACTTACAGACATGTATTTCTTAAGTGCGTATCGTGGCAAATTAAAGAAAAAAGCAAATTGAATTGAATGTCCATACTAGTGCGTAGATATTTACTTTACGCATTGGTGTGAAAAAGTTTATACGCGTGGTATAAAAAAACGGTTTTCTTTGTTTGCAAATACTATTACGTTGTACTTCATTGTGCAATAATCTTTATGTAGGTAGATCTTTCAACATTGCACCGGAAAGGTTGTGTAATAATGTGCAGGACTTAAATGCCATATAACAGCTAAATATATATTACCAGTAAATTAAACAGAGTGAATTTGGTACTAACACTTGATTGTATTTATATTATTTAACATTGATTTCAAATGAATGCAAAATGGCCAACAAGTTAACAATGTGCGTGATGAAAGAATTATTCATTTTGACAACATTTCCGTAATAACACATCGGGGCTCTAATTTTTAAGTTTCACGGTTAGTCTACTTGAAATAATGTAATTACGCGGGAAGGTGAATTTAACTCATTTTGATTAGTCTCGCCCAAGTTACATAGACGTTAAAATAACACTTCCACGTTAATGTATTTCGAAACGGACATTCTAAACGACCAACTATCCGTTGTTGGATGTTTGGATGTTTTTTTAATGCTACCGAGTAAAGAATCTGCGGAAGTTCGTGCACTAATAAATAAATGTCTTGAGAAGCTTGATTAAAACTTATACAGGTGCCTTGCAGGTAATGAAAATTTCAAAAATCAAAGATGAAGGTATGATATGCAAGAAGTGTTATATACTGTTACTGTTACTCCCTACTAGTCCCCACCACAGTGAAGCCAGAAATTTATTCTTTGCTTGTAGGTGCGTCACACTTGAAATATGCTACAGTTCCCCCTCCACGCGAGGCGGTTAAAATAACGTGATTTGGGAGGAAACTGAGGCCAGCTCAAAGCTGCTTATAGTTTCAGGCTTTGAGTTTGCGGTTAATGCACGCGTCGCAGAGTACGCGGGTAGTGTCGGTCAGTGTGAGGGATAGTACAAATGCTTTAAGGATAAGGACAAGGCAGGTATTAATTTAAAGTATAGAAAAAAACAACTTCATTACAACTGAACAAAGTAAAAATTTTTAATTATGCGAAAAATATTACTGGACTACAAAGCAAACGGGGAGAAAGTTGCGACGAATCAGAAATATTTTCGAAATATATTTCCACTTAATTTTTTTTGCTTTAATAGATTCTTCAAAATTTCCCGAATATGCAAACAAATTTCCCGAAAAATCGTTTGAATGTTTATCACAAATGTATCCAAACGTTTTTGAAATAGATAGGTTGAAAAACGAACTTAATATTTTGTACAGATACGAACAATTTCGTAATTTAGAAGTTCAAAAAATGATAGGAATATACAAGGAATTTAAAATGGTATATTCGGAAACATACAAATTGTTTTGCCCAGTTTTAACAATTCCTGCAACAAATGTCTCGGTAGAAAGAAACTTTTTGCGTCTTAAGAGCATTAAGACTTAGAAATACGATAACAAAAGAGCGCTTAAACAACTTATCAGTTTTGACGATAGAAATAGAATTATTGCAAAGTCAAAGTAAATTTGCAACTTTAAAAGACGGACGAATAAATCTGTTTTATAAAAACATTCATTATATTTTTAAAATATTTTGTTAAAAGTTGAGGCAAACGAAAAGCTGGCGGCGTTGTTTTATATGTAAATAGATAAGTTGGCTGGCTACCTTATGAACAGTTGTTTTTATTTATTTTCCATATTTTTTAATATTCATAGACCAAGTAGGAACAATTTTGTTAATTATTAGATAAATATATCACTTTGTTTTTTTCTGTTAGTTAATTTTATTGTACATACAATGGTTAAAGTTCTGATATTATTATTAATAACATAATTTTTTAATTTACGGTTATAGTAGGGCTATTGGCGAAGATCTCCATGATAAAAAATGTGCAAATTTATTTCTATTTATTATTTGAGAGCGAACTAATAAAATATCCATATAGTTGCGTATTATTTTTTATAAAATCTGAATGAAAATCATACTATTGAACATCAGTTTTTCTATAATATTGAAAATGCAACTGAAAATTTTTGCCTGCGTCGCTTTTTTTTCCTTTCTTCCCCACCTAGTAAAAAAGCCACGGGCCTCACCTTTTCATAATGTCACGAGCCGCCACTGTATGCAGTTCGATTCAAAAACAGCTGATTTGGTGAGTTTTAGTGATTAGGAGACTGGTTTAACCGAAACGGCAAGTTTTTTTAAATCAGAAACTTCGTGTTTGTTATAATAAAATGCTATTCGGTGAAACAAAGCTTACGGTAGGTGGTGACATGCCGCTCATTTTTTTTTATGTAAAATATTGATTTAATCAACGTCATCTCATCTGTTGAAGCGCCCTTAAAAACAATTTTCAGGGCGTTGGATAATGCAATAAGAGGTTGGCTGTGTGGCAATAGCATTGGCGTGTTGTGCAATATACAACTTACTGAGCTTAAAAATGGAAAGTAAGTTAAAATTTTGACAGCCCGATAAAAAAAACCGTGTCGCTCACAGATGTATTTTTTTATTTGTGTTGTGTTGTAGTTATCAGAATTTCGAAAAACGTATTAAAAATAGCAAATCTATGAACATTTTCATCTTCCTTTCCTTAAGGCTGCTTTACATTTAGGCGACTCACTTCATTATACAGGGTGACACAGTTCTGACAGACATTTTGAAAAATGAACGAATAAGTGTTAAACCGATAAAAATTAATAAACGTACTACAAACTGAATTTACGCACAGAATAACTTCATTTCATTGTAGTCTGGTCCTGATAAGTCCACCGCAATGCAGTTTTTTCCACAGACATCGAAGCTTACATACTAACGTAATCTAATTTTTATCTATCCATCCTCTGAGGATCAGCAAACCGGATGTTGCTTAAAATCCATTGAATAATTTAGTTTTACACTTACCCTCATTAGACAAAATGCCGAGTTGAATTTACTCTTGATGTAAATGATTTAAGTTAGGTCACTGCTAATAATTAGCATAGTGATAATTCTTATATCTGTATACTGGATTTTCTTGTCTATCATTGTCTTACTAAAAGTGCTATTACTTGTCTATAAAACGCCAACAGTAATGAAACTGCCTGTACGTGTTAGAATATCGATTCGTAGTTATAGTACAAAGAATATGAACGTAATTATATTAAAACGCTATAGAAGAAAGAAATTGTGTTTATGTTCATTGTGCTTAGAACGCCTTTTCCTCGTTTGCGTTGTTTGCTTTTCTTTTCCAGCACGTACAGGGTGATTTAACATCGCCTTTACAAATAATAAGGAGTTGAATGAATTTAAATAATGATACAGAAAACAGTAATAATAAGTAATAATAAAATAAACATCTCTAACTGTGGAAGCAGATAAAAAAACAAACTTTTTCATATTTTTTTACAGGTGGTAAAATAAACAATTAACAAGAAAAATTGAAAATTATGCCACCAATAAATAACCTCGGGCAATATTTTATTATTTACTTACAGCAAAATAGAAGCTGTACTGTAGCTCTGAAGGAGAAGGGAATGATAGAACAATTATAAAATAATAATTTTACGTGAAAAACATGTTAAATGCTGAATTTCGTCGATTTGTAAACGAAATAACACGACAAAAAAAATAAAACTGCAAAATAAATACGTCCATTTCAATTTTGCAAAGACTGTTCCAGCTGTGTTAATTTTATAAACGACAAAAATTAAGTGAAAATTACTAAACAAGCAGAAGCTTTGTTGGATATCATCCGCAATGTTTGCCCTGCCGTAGGAGTCACGTTATACTAATTTTTATTTTATTCAGGGGAATACCTAAATAAATAAAAGCTGGAAACGGAGGGAAAGTGTAAATCAAATTTTTGTCACGTCACTTTAATCTTCGCCAGCAAGGCCTTACATTTTTTTCAATAATTCCCAGACGACGGAAAACAAACTGTTTTCCACCGTTTTATTAAATTAATCTTATCATCCGCTACTAAAACAAAAGAAAATCGATTAACAAATCTGTCAGAGAGCGAACGAAATATACGAAGCCACCAGTCAAACGATATTTCAATTGAAAATATTGGTACAGTAATTTTCACGGTCATATTTTTTTTATACATACAAAATATATTTTGGAATGTTGAGAGGAGATATTAGCGACTTTCATACTGTTTGTTGCGTTTGCAAAACCAAAATGGACTGTGCAAATCAAATAGCGTAAAAATTACCTAAATATAATAAATGTTTATAATAACGTGCAAATATGTCCCTTCTCAAATCAGCCATAATCTTAATAAACATTTGTTCACATTAATCGCTATATAGAATAATAAGAAAACACTTTTTATTAATAGAAAAACACTAAAGAGATCAATAACAAATTTTACAGAGCAAGTAATCAAATAAGTGTCTTAAAATTCTCATCAACACTGTTTTTTATAAATACAAAGTGTTTTAGATTTTTTTCAGGTAGTGTTCTTAAGAAATGAGCCAGTCTGTAATCCAAATAGATTTTAAAATATGGAAAAATTAATTTGGTACCACTTTTTTGTATTATTATAATATTCACAATGCATACCGATATTAATATCAACATATATACTCTGTATTTAACATTCAGAATCAGGTATTCCTGTTTTATTTGTTTTTTCTGCATTGCATTGTAATGTAGTTTATTTGAAGTTAATATATAATTTATTTAGAAGTTTAATTCAAGTTTACTAGTTCTAATTTTCAAATTTATGCATAAAAAACGTTTGGTTGTGTAATATTTGTCATTAAAATTATATTACTTTCATTTTATAAATATTTCAGTTCATTGAAACAAAAATATAACTTATCTACAGTAATAATAAGTTCATTATCTATTAAAATATTCAGTACTTCATGAAAATCGAAAATGATACGCTTTTACTGAATTTTCTTGGATCTAGTGGCCAATTTTATAAATATTTTAGTTCATTTGAAACAAATATACAATTCATTTATAGTAATAATAAGTTTATTGGTTATTAAAACATACTTTATAAAAATTACAAAAATTGTTACTGAATTTTCTTTAATTAGACTTAGTCATCAGTACGATCGCTTTTCGTGAAAACGGCGGTAGGTTCGAGCCGGTCTTGTGCTAGGTTCGAATGAGCTAGGCTTCGTATGTGTGTTTTTTCTAGATTTTCCTCAGTTTGCTGGGCAACTCCCGGATTACAAAAAAATCTGACTACCTCAAAGGAAAACTTGCTCAATAAAAACCCTCACCTTCCGTAAATACAGTACATATTACTTGTAATAAATGTTTATTTGTGTTTAATATACTTAATCTTTTATTTATAGTAATAATAAGTTCATTAACTATTAAAAGATTAGATACTTTATAAAATTATTTGCTCGATAAGATTTTCCATAAACCAATAATAAACGTTCATTTATAATAGCAAATTTATTAGTTAGAAGCTCAAAACTGAAAATGACAGAAATTTTTGCTGACATTCATTGGTTTGGACCTAGTGGTCAATTTTATGAATATGTACTTCGTTCATTTGAAATGAATATATAACTTATTTATGCTAATAATAAATTTATTAGTTCTTAAAAAATTCAATAGTTAATAGAAATCGAATTTTTTTACTGAATTGTCTGGAATGAGATCTAGTGGTCGATGTGATACTTTTTTTTTAAATAGTCATCTAAGATTTGGCCCTGAATCAGAATAAGAATCCTTACCTTTAGCAAATAAATTGTATATTGTCTTTAATAAATTATATATTATCTTTAATAAACATTTAATAAACATAATTTAAAACTGAATTACTATCATTTCCGTAGGTATTTTTACTGACATTTGTTGGTTTGGACCTAGTGGCCAATTTTATAAATATGTACTTCGTTCATTTGAAATAAATATATAACTTATGTATGCTAATAATAAATTTATTAGTTCCTAAAAAATTCAATACTTAATAAAAATTGAAATTTTTTACTGAATTGTCTTGGATGAGATCTAGTGGACGATGTGATACTTTTTTTTTAAATAGTCATCTAAGATTTGGCCCTGAATCAGAATAAGAATCCTTACCTTTAGCAAATAAATTGTATATTGTCTTTAATAAATTATATATTATCTTTAATAAACATTTAATAAACATAATTTAAAACTGAATTACTATCATTTCCGTAGGTATTTTTACTGACATTTGTTGGTTTGGACCTAGTGGCCAATTTTATAAATATGTACTTCGTTCATTTGAAATAAATATATAACTTATGTATGCTAATAATAAATTTATTAGTTCCTAAAAAATTCAATACTTAATAAAAATTGAAATTTTTTACTGAATTGTCTTGGATGAGATCTAGTGGACGATGTGATACTTTTTTTTTAAATAGTCATCTAAGATTTGGCCCTGAATCAGAATAAGAATCCTTACCTTTAGCAAATAAATTATATATTATCTTTAATAAATTATATATTATCTTTAATAAACATTTAATAAACATAATTTAAAACTGAATTACTATCATTTCCGTAGGTATTTTTACTGACATTTGTTGGTTTGGACCTAGTGGCCAATTTTATAAATATGTACTTCGTTCATTTGAAATAAATATATAACTTATTTATGCTAATAATAAATTTATTAGTTCCTAAAAAATTCAATACTTAATAAAAATTGAAATTTTTTACTGAATTGTCTTGGATGAGATCTAGTGGACGATGTGATACTTTTTTTTTAAATAGTCATCTAAGATTTGGCCCTGAATCAGAATAAGAATCCTTACCTTTAGCAAATAAATTATATATTATCTTTAATAAATTATATATTATCTTTAATAAACATTTAATAAACATAATTTAAAACTGAATTACTATCATTTCCGTAGGTATTTTTACTGACATTTGTTGGTTTGGACCTAGTGGCCAATTTTATAAATATGTACTTCGTTCATTTGAAATAAATATATAACTTATTTATGCTAATAATAAATTTATTAGTTCCTAAAAAATTCAATACTTAATAAAAATTGAAATTTTTTACTGAATTGTCTTGGATGAGATCTAGTGGACGATGTGATACTTTTTTTTTAAATAGTCATCTAAGATTTGGCCCTGAATCAGAATAAGAATCCTTACCTTTAGCAAATAAATTATATATTATCTTTAATGAACATTTAATTGTACTTAATACATAAATCATTTAAAACTGAATTACTGTCATTTCCGTAAGTATTTTTACTAACATTTGTTGTTTTGTGGTCAATTTTATTTTCAAATTTATGCAATTTTACGCGTCTCACTTTTAGGAATAAGTAGAAATTTATATTTTTTATTAACTGGTACATTCTGCTGTACCCCTTATATAGAAAATATTTTAAATAAAAACGGGATTTTAAGCTAAAATGTGTTCACTAACTTCGAACACTTACCGTCGGAAACTATTTTTTAGACCTAGCGTTTGACTGAGTAGAAGCTTTGTATTATAATATAATAATATAGTATAATAAAATTTATTATTATAATATTGACATGTTTTTGAAAATGCTCGACTGCAGAGATAGGTACACCAAACACACACAAAAAATATTTATTTCTAGCAAAATACATGTAAAAACTGTTCTAATATATTTTATTACAGTTTCGAATTCATTTTTATAACAATCTTGTAAAATATTTTTGTTTTGAGGTACCATTCCAAAAAACTGGGGAAAAATTGAATTATACACTCTGACATATCTCCGTATCTATTTAAACACAAACATTATGCTTGATTTTTTGTATTCACAAATGCAGAACCATTGAATTAATAAATTGTAATAGTAACTTCTGTAACATTGGCGCATTCGCCATAACTTCAAATATTTTTTAAAATCTCGACTTTTCTAAATTTACATCGTCTTTAACAAAGCAAACTTTTCTATCGAAAGAACCGCGAGTTATTTGCATTACACTGCACGATTCATATCAACTTGCCATAAAGTCCAAATTATTGCTTATGTCCTTGTTAAATGTTAGTAATAATACGCGATGCAAGAAAATTTTTGTACTACACGCCTGGTTTCATGGTGCAAAAGCCTTTCAATGCAAAAACAATTCTCGCAATAATTAGATTAACGTGTAACTGAGACGCTCGGCTTAAAGCGTGGATTTTGAGACGCGCTTACCTCAACACGAATCAGACACAGGGCCAACACTCACACATGCTTTCGAAAATGCGTTAGCGAGTTCGACAGAGTCCTATAACGGGCCAATATATTAAATGGAACACGTGGTTGCAGAGCAGTTCGCGATCGCGAAATATATGGCAGCTTTACGTGCTAGTCGGGCAAAGGCTCGCGAACAACTGGCGGCGCCGTAATCGAGGGACTCGTGATAAGGTGGGGATGACGCCTTGGGTTAGACCTAGTGGTCAGTGTGACACGTTTTTCGCGAAAACGGCCGTCTTGGGCTAGGCCCTGAGCTGCTATCTAGGCGTGTTTTTCTTCCAGTTTTTCCCCGGCTTCCCGAGCAACTCCCGAATCACAAAAAAAGAGCGGCCTCAAAAAGGAAACTGATGTATTCGCTCAATGAGAACCCCCACCTTCCGTAAATAAAGTACATACCTCCAATAAACGTTTGGTTGTGTAATATTTGTCATTAAAATTACATTACTATCATTTTATATTAAATATTTCAGTTCATTTGAAACAAAAATATACTTATCTAAAGTAATAATAAGTTTATTAGCTATTAACATATTCAATACTTCATGAAAATCGAAAATGATACACTTTTACTGAATTTTCTTGGATCAGACCTAGAGGCCAACTTTATAAATATTTTAATTCATTTGAAACAAATATACAATTTATTTATAGCAATAATAAGTTTATTTTTTATTAAAGGGTTAAATACTTAAAAATTGAAAATTACACAAATTGTTACTGATTTTATTTAGTTAGACTTAGTCATCAGTATGATTGCTTTCCGTGAAAACGGCCGTCTAGGCTCGATATACGTGTTTTTTCCTAGTTTTTCCTCAGTTTGCTGGGCATCCCCCGAATTGCAAAAAACTGACGACCTCAAAAGAAAACAATGCATTTGCTCAATAAAAACCATCACCTTCCGTGAATACAGTGCATATTACTTTTAATAAATGTTTAATTGTGTTTAATATACTTAATCTTTTATTTATAGTAATAATAAGTTCATTGGCTATTAAAAGATTCGATACTTTATAAAATTATAAAAATGTAATGTATTCGCTCGATAATTTTCCATAAATAAACCAATAATAAACGTTTATTTATAATAGCAAATTTATTAGTTAGAAGCTCAATACCACATGAAAATCGAAAGTGACACAAATTTTTTCTGACGTTTGTTGGATTGGACCTAGTGGTCAATTTTATAAACGCTTCGTTCATTTGAAATAATTATATAACTTATTTATGCTAATAATAAATTTATTAGTTCTTAAAAAATTCAATACTTAATAAAAATGGAAAAATTTTACTGAATTGTCTTGGATGAGATCTAGTGGTCGATGTGATAATTTTTTTTCTGAAAATGGTCATCTTAGACGACCCTGAATCAGGGCATTTGCTTAATAATCCTTACCTTTAGCAAATAAATTATATATTACCATTAATAAACCTTTAATAATTATATTTAATACATAAATTATTATTTAAAACTGAATGACTATCATTTCCGTAGGTATGTTCAGGCAAATATATAACTTATTTACAGTAATAATACGTGTATTAGTTATTACAAAATTCAATGTTTCAGAAAAAACTAAACTGTAGGCTTGTTTTTTTTTATTTTCTTTCTAGTTTGTTTTGCAACACTCGAATCGCAATAAAAGAAGGTCTTAAAAAGAAAATGTAATATATTTGCTAGATAAGAATCCCCATTTTCCATAAACCAATAGCAAACGTTCATTTATGATAGCAAATTGATTAGTTAGAAGCTCAATACCGCATAAAAACCGAAAATGACAGAAATTTTTACTGACATTTGTTGGTTTGGACCTAGTGGTCAATTTTGTAAATATGTACTTTGTTTATTTGAAATAAATATATTTATGCTAATAATAAATTTATTAGTTCTTAAAAAATTTAATACTTAATAAAAATCGAAATTTTTTACTGAATTGTCTTGGATGAGACGCAGTGGTGGATGTGATACTTTTGAAAATGGTCATCTTAGACTTGGCCCTGAATCAGAATAAGAATCCTTACCTTTAGCAAATAAATTGTATATTATCTTTAATAAACAAATAAATTGTATTTGATACATAAATTATTTAAAATTGAATTACTATCATTTCAATTCAATAAAATTCAATGATTCATAAAAAGCTAAATTTAGGTAGGCTTGTTTTTATTTTAATTTTTCCGCAGTTTTTTGAGCATGTTACAAATTGCAAAAAACGGTTGTGAAGAAAAATTTATATGAATCCTTACCTCTCGACAATTTTGATTAGAAACATGTAAAGAGACTGGCGATTATTTCATTGAACTATTTTCGTAAAAAAATGGTGTAAAAATTCTAGTTTATTAGAAACAAATATATAATTTATTAAGGGATAATAACTAAGTTTATAAGTTATTAAAAAAATCAATATGTTATAAAAATCGGCTAGAAAGGTAAAAAAGGTAAATAGATCGATGTTTTATAAAGATTAGATATGTATACTAGACATATTTCGAAAAAAAATAAATAAAACCTTGTCTCTAAAAGTTGTCTGGACTAGCCCTTTTTTTTTCGTATACATTTTTATCTACGCACAAAGTAGGACAAAATATTTACATGCAAACTGCTGCGATCAAAAGAAACACATGTTTACAGTCATAGATACAAATATGATCCAAATTTTCTTGTATACAGCATTATCTCATGTTAACATGTAAATAGATTTCATTAATTATAAACTAACACTGTACTTGTTAATTGGAACATACTTTTAATGTGTCTATAAATAACCATCGAAATTATAAACATCCATAATTCAGTGTTGTTACCGATTCAGTAATTATTAGTTTATGGTTTTAGTGAAAATACCAAACGTAATAACAAAGCTGTCAGTCGCTATTTAAAATGTACAAAATAACCAATTCTAGTTTCAATTTATTTTAAAAAATGTCAGGTCTTTATCCTATTAAACGGAAACTGAGTTTGGTGTGGTGGAGGGTGTGGCATACTACAATTTTGTATTGTCCTTTCTGAAACAACTCGCCCTGTGTATAAACAGCAATTACTGAGCTATTTGCATGGCACACGTCGCATTTGCAAGTTTTGCTCCCTTATATACAAATTCCTGTATGTAAGCAGGAATATGCGACATGCGCTGACGAATTAAACCCCAAATTTTCAAATTAAGCCAATTCCTCACAGGACGTACCGCGCGACACTCAAAAGAGCCTTAGCGGAGCATCTAGTAGCGTCTAGGATGACAATGTTTGTTCTTGGTGGCCGAAATGTATGCCAGACCTAATTAATCCACCCCTCCCCTTGCCCGTCGTGTGGCCCCGCAATCAGAAACAGTATTAGATTGCTCGAGTTCTCCAGAACTTCTGATTTAATGAGGGTTGGCCAATTATTGACAGATTGATGAAATTGTTGATAAGTTAACTGAATACCCCTTAGGGATTCTTTTTAAGTGGTTCTACGACTATGTCGTGGATAAGAAAACAGCAATTTATGGCGGACTCCGTCTGTCGTTCGGGAAAATGAAAATAATGAAGATCCGATTGTTTCACACAAAAAATTACCTTCTGGTTCTGGTAAAAATAACTTGATTATTATCTAAATATACAGGGTGATTCAAAAATCAGTACAAAGAATTTAGAGGCGTATTTTTGAGGTCGAAATAAGACTTTTTTCCTATAAACGTGGGTCTACAAATGCTTAGTTTTCGATATACAGGATGTTAAAATTTTTAATTTTTTTTTTGATTTTTTAGGAATAATTTCCAAACAAATTTGAATGTTGGCATAAAACTTGGGGTACGGGGGTTTTTTAGGATGCTAAATTTAAGTAAGTCATTGGTTTTGACGCTGCTTGTAGAGGGCGCCATCTATAAGGGTACGCTTGAATTAAATTGGCCCTAACTTTTTTGCTACCCTGTACATTGACGTTTCGTATTAGTGCGTTTATTCCCCTATCAATTTTAAGGAAAAAAGATATACTTAATCGAAATCTTTCATTCCAACCGGTTCCGAGATATTGGCTGATGGAGAGTTAAATGCACACCATATTTTCAAATTGTATTAACTATTTTAAAATTTATTCACCAAAAAAGTTAGGGCCAATTTAATTCAAGCGTACCTCTTAGGAGGTGCCCTCTACAAGCAGAGTCAAAACCAATGACATATTTAAATGCCAACATTCAAATTTGTGTGGAAATTGTTCCTAAAAAATAAAAAAAAAATAAAAAACTAACATCTTTTATATCGAAAACTAAGCATTTGTGGACCCACATTTATAGGGGAAAAAAAGTCTTATTTTGACCTCAAAAATACGCCCCTAAATTCTTTGGACTGAATTTTTAATCGCCCTGTATTAAGAAAAATTGAAACTGGCTGTCTTTCTGAATTTTTTTACATAATTTTAGAAACATGTATCATAAGTTTGTTTACTCAAATTCTGTCGTTAATTGTAGCGCATGCTGCATAGTTATAATTCATTAGTTATTAATTTTCTTAGTTAACAACAAATTACAATTTAATAAAAAATGGTCAAAATAATTTTTTTAAGGGAAAATAATTTTGGCACTGTTTTCATGTTAGATAGTGTCATTAAAAAATATTAGCGGAACATTTTTGTTAAACAGTACGTTTGTTTAAATAATTTTTATAAACAAATGCTATAATTACATATTTTTCAAACATTTTTTTGCATTTCATTCTTTTCGAGTTTTTTATGGTTGTTTAAATGAAATATTAAGAATCCTTTTTTTCCTCTAAATATATACTAAAAATTTCTTGTTGAAAATTTATTTGTTTATTTACTTAACAATTTATTATAAACAATCGTCAAGTCAAGTGCTGATATTTTTTTTTAGATAGAGAAAAAAATAACAAATCCAACCATATATATTGTTTGTCAAAAAACATTTTTTTTTCGATTTTTCATACAATTTTTTAGTTTGGTATTAAAAATATACAGGATGATTCACAAATGGTGACCAAACATGAAACCTCGTATTCATATTTCTTTTGTCAAATCTTAAAAAACGAACTGAGAAGACACTTCGATATTCGAATATAATGCATTTTAAAATTACGTAGTGGGCTGCGATAGCAACTTTGACATTCTGAGCATTAGATAAATAATGATAAATAATACTTTTTATCAGATTCAAGCAACAATAAATTTCGAACAAATTACATTTTCGTTACTAAAAGATGTGGTATTTTTGAGCATTTACTCAAATAAAATCATTAAAATGATGATGTTATTAATTTCTTTACTCGAATAACTAACTGAATGATTAGTGCTGGTCATGTCATTTAAGTGGAAGTGTTTTCAGTTATTTTTTTAATTTTTACTCGAAAATCAGGCTTTTTTCGAAAAACATAAAAGTGTAGTAATTTATAGAAAATTGAAAGACGAATACGAAAATATCATGGTTGTTACCGTAAAGCAGTGGCGTACTATTTTATTTAGAAAAATATGCTACCGATACCCTGTATCTCCGCCACTGGAGCATGTAAATTTTAGGAAAAGTCCTCAGATTTTGGAAAATATTTACATAAATACATGTGCCCAATTTCAAATTATTTCACTTACTAGTTTTTAAATTATTTAAAAAAATTAAAAATATTTTTTGAAGTTTAACACCCTGTATCTTTTTAACGAAGCGTCCTATGTAAAAACTTTATAGGGCTGATTCCCTTTAAAATTCACCAAAGAATACGAGGTTTTATTTTTGGTCAGCATTTGAAAATCTATTAAATTTGCATGATTTTTAATAAAAAAAATCCTGTTGTTTAAACAATTCGAGTATTCGGTCGAGTCAAATATTTGGTTAAAAATTGTTGGAAATTATTGAACATCTAGCTGGAAAAACTTATCAAGCAGTTTTAATACCTATTTACTGAAAATGCAACAAAAAAATAATTACAGACAGTACCTGTATACACTTCCCTGTCTCCCACGTAAGTCACTGAACTTTGGCATAATCTTTGTGGAAAGTCTAAAGGAGACAGATTATTTTTGTCATTGTACACCGAAAACATTTCTATACAAATATTGCCGTGCCAAACCAACCGAAATAATTTCAAGAACCAAACACTTTGATTGCGTACAATAAGACGAAGAAAACATACGTTCACATTCTAGAGTTTTACTTATTTCGTAATTTATTAAAAAGGTACGGTAGAAATTTGTTCCAGAAGGTGCTAGTAAATTTTCTCTCTAGACAGATGTACAGGGTACAACTTTAAGATGGGTCAATTTCTTTAAAGGCAACAGTACTAATTTAATTGTTTTACATTTGTTTTAAAAAACAAACAAAACGTTTACCACTCGTATAAATGTGATCCCTATCCGAAGTTGCACCCGGTAGATTACTAAAAAATTGTTTTATTCTCCGCTAATTAACAGCAAAGGAGTATTTTGACGCACATCAGAACGGTTAAAACCCGCTAAACAATTCCTTTCACCTCGACATTATTTAAAATGTAAGACGAGAAGTCGGTTTTATTAAACGCAAGAATTCTTGTTGGGTAAAATTCGTTTTTGTTTTACATTATGTGTCCAACTAGAGCATCTTCCCGACGAGAAAGGAAGAGGCTTCTTCTATACGTGGTTACAGATAATAGAAATTCCTGTAAAACGCTCCCTTATCTCCATCTCCCTTACGCTCGCAGTGCTTGGTGGTTAATACTCCACTTTACCGAATACATACTTCATTACGTTATAATGCTAGTCTATTAGCTTTTACGGTAAATCTACCATTCAATACGTATTCCTGTCGCCCCGACAGAGAAGTAATTGAATTCGATTTAATTATCTAAAACTTCCTACGTCCCATAAAATTTATAGGCCATAAAATCATCGAAAATCGAAACGTCAACCTCAAAAAATAGTTATTTGTACAAAAGTACCCCAAAAAAGTACTTTTTCGAGGATGTGTCCAGTGCGTACTGCGTAATTTATTTACGCATTATCGCGTAAACTATTTCATTTTACGTATCAGCGCGTGTAAAGTATTTTATTTTAGGTGCTGATATCATAAATAAAATTAATCCAGCAAGAAGTTGTTGATTCTTTCCAAACTAGTAGCGACTAATGGTGGTAGCCGTAGTGGTAGTTGTGGTAGCCGTGGTAGTTGTAGTAGAGGATATTTTAGTAGTTTTTTTAACAAAAAACAAGGAAACCTCCTTGGAACTACCCCCAAGCAGGGATGTTCTGCTTGTTGTCTTCCTCTTTCCTTTTATGTATGTCTATCCCTTCCTTTTTCTGTATGTCTTCAGCCATTTTACATACCTGTAGCTAGAGCATACCTCTACCAACCATCACTTCTATCCTGCCTATTTCTTGAGCTTTTTTGTGCTATTTCCTTATCGCATACGACTGCTCAGTGAGTGACGACTATACTTCCGAGGTTCATTGGCCTTATCATTTATTTCAACTGTTCTATAGATACGGCCTCTCATGGGGCTGATTCCATTCAGATAGTCCCTTAGATATTTCAAAGATCTGTGATACATGATTTGCTTTCACCTCTAATAGTTGGGCATTATCTTCCAACATCGTCCGCTTATGCAAACAACGTCACTGTAAAAACCTGCAGTGTTAGGTTAACCTTAGAACTGATCCCTGTGGAACGCCGCAGATGACTTGCATTGTTTTTTTCTTCGACCACTGCAAACCCATTTCTAAAATCATTTTCTACTCTATTGTGATCATCGCACGTAAACCTCGTCTGTATTTCAATCTTTGATTAACGATCTGTACAGCTCCCTTAACTTCCTTTTTGCAATGGGTGCGGATTTTCCCTTTTGGAAATCAAATTGCCGTTCAGATAGGCTTCCGATATTCCCTATTTCTTCTTAATCTGCCCAACAATGAATGTTCTAGGAGTTTCCCTACGCAAGTATAAGTCTGTATGATATTTCACCTTTCTCTGGTTTCTTTTCCGTTTCTATAAGCACCAATCTGAACACTTTCCAGGTGTCAGGAAAACATCCAAACGTAGGGTCTCAATGATGATCTTAAGCAAAGTTTCTTGCAGTTGCCTTAATCACTACTGAGGGCAGCATATCAGGACTTTAATAATTCCGTTTTGGTGGAGCTTGAAGAAGTTTCTGTATTTCATCTAGGTTCACTTCTTCTCTTATCCATTTTGTTGTTTGGTGTGTCGGTGGAGTGTTTTGGTAACCATATTCTCTACATCGGTCACCTTTATAGGTGGTCTGGCTTGTATTTTTTTGATTTGAAACCCCTTGGGCCCTTTTTCCATGCGTTCCCTTTGACGATCCTTTTCAACGCAACCCTAGTTAGAACATAGTCATCAAACCATCCCCGTTCCTTATCCCATCCGTGTCATTGATCTCACGAATAGGTAGTAAGAGCTTTTCCTGTTGTTGTTGTCTGTTTGACCGTAAAGCAAGTGTAGTAGTGTCAACTCAGGTTCTCTATTTCCAACAGTCTCCAGTTTTCTATCCGACCTGTTAGTCTTTTGGTACAGGAACGTTGATAAATCACGTTGATTGGACATAACCAGATCCTCTTCGGCCAACCACTCGGAGAGCATGTCACTCCTTCGGT
This sequence comes from Anoplophora glabripennis, assembly GCF_000390285.2. Classification (NCBI taxonomy): domain Eukaryota; kingdom Metazoa; phylum Arthropoda; class Insecta; order Coleoptera; family Cerambycidae; genus Anoplophora; species Anoplophora glabripennis. The sequence goes on along the minus strand of NW_019416220.1, from coordinate 572,136 downwards.
TCTCGTGACGATGTGTGTCTCTATGTTTGACAGATGTAACAACATATCACCGCAAAACGATCTGTCAATCTGGACAAAACCCCCACCTTTCCCCGAGCGTAAAGTCAGTTGACCATTTAGTCTGACATACTCTCCTATGTGGCACCCTTTCCTGTGATTAGTTGCATTATGCTCCTTAAATATCTTGAACAGCAGTAAAAGGTTGTGGTCGCTCCTCCTCCATTGATGTCTTCGTTGGTCGTTTTTTCCGTTTTCATTGGTTTGTCTTTGAGTAGTCAGCCATCTTCATTCTGGCTTACCTCGGCAGCTTTTGATACACCGGACATTGGATTGATCTCGCATGAAACCCATTAGGTGAGTCTGTTATTTTACTCTGTGCGTAAAGTACTTTATTTTATACTTTTTTAGGTATCAATGCGTATATTATTTTATTCTACACACCAATATGTCTCAGTTCCAATGAAGATCATGTTCTGCGTGGCCAAAATTTTCAAAGGTGACGTAAAATTATTCCATTGTTTAAGATAAACGTAAATACTGTCTACTTTAAACGTATTATAATATATAGTCTCGTTGATAAGTACTTACATCATTTAATGAAAACGTTTTAATGCTACTCCGTTTGATATTAAATATTCAAGTTGATGTAACCGGGAGGAAAGGATATGAAACATAATTGTGGAGAGAAAGCGGAACTTAATATGTTCAGTTCAGAGTATAATATTTTGAGTTTCCCCTCAATGAACAAATTAGTATAATTTCTTTCACATGATATTCGCTTTAATTGCTCTTAAGGATCTAGTTTCTTGAGTAGGTGTATCATGTCCCGACACGTTTTAAAATTTAAGGGTGGTTATCTCTGTTTTCGTATACTCTTTGACGAAATTGTAAATTTAAATACCTTGCTCAAGTAGATATAAATAATTGCGTCAGAGTGGAGCAAGATTAAGTTTTAAAATATGATTTTTTTAAAGCTAATGTCACACGGTTGGGAAACAACGAACCGATATGTGATAAATTTTTAAATTTACCTTTAAGAGCTGCTTAATTATTGATCTCTGAAGGTTGTTAACAAAGTTGGAACTTCGGAAATACAAATCAAAACGTTGGAAATTTTAATAAAATCTAAAGTTCACTGTTAACCAAATTCCCGTTGAAAAAGTTATTTAAATATAGATTTCAAAAATTTCACTTCGAATCCTTTTCTTAATTATCGGCGGCCACATTTTCAATTATACTTTACAAGTTTGTAATTTGTGATTTTTTGCTCCTGTTTCGAATTAATTGAAAATTTTCTCCAAATCTTCCAATACAACATATATTCAATTTTTTTTTTAAAGGATCGATATAATGTGTTTGCAAACTTGAGGCGGGAGTTTTAACGCCTGTTGAACGTACAGAAAATCGCGTACGGTACTATAAACATAATCACACCCCGCACAATGTTTTTAGGAAACAATTAACACATGCATTAATCACAATTATGGAGCATCTTTACAGATTTGCTTGACAAAACAGCAAATATACATTTTCTGATGTGTACATGTTCTCCGTGATCTTTCAATGCGAAAAATTAAAAAAAGTCGCTCTACTTCCTGAATGGATCTACTTGTTCTATCATTGTCTTAATACAAGTGCGACTTCTTCTCTATAGAACGCCAGCCTACTGCGAATATATTTTTTTGAAGTACGTTGGTCTTTCGGGTTATTACGCCGTGATCTATTTATCTGATCGCTGCAAGTTACAGGAGTACCTGCCTTGTTGTTCTCGGGCTAGACTCTGTAGGGTCGGACAAGCTATTAAAATATGTGAGTCCTCCCATGATTTCGGTTTTTATTGGTCTCCAGTCGCTTTGTAGCATTGGCAGAGACCACTGAAGATGCCGACAGTGAAGAAGTGCGAAACGTTTGGGATGCGACCAGTTGCAGAGGCCACTACCGAACATCTCGGAGGATCACCGATAGAGGTTAGTCTGAGAACAACAAGGGCAGATCGAAGATTCCTATCTAAGACTAAGTAAGTGAAAGGTGACTATGTATTTTTTTTAATTTTATCGTTTATTTACTAACATTTTGGCAGTGGCAAAAATAAAATCCGTTTTATTGCCTTATATATTATTTTTGCATACAGTATATCTAGCTGTCAAATCAAATATTGTTTGAGTTAATTGTCCCAAAGCAATTAACAAAACTAGTAAAGTTTTACGACAAATATTTCATGATGTCGAATCTACTGGTAATCAACCGAGTTTAGTTTCCAGAGACAATTCGATTGTAAGATTCGGTAAATTTGGTAGACTGTTGACCTTTCAATTCCGGAATTAAGCTGTTTTATTAATTATCAGTAATTGAACTTTCAAAGGAAGCTGCTAACAGCAATTTGGTCGGAACTAGGGAGAGGTCTCGAGTTAGACATTGAAATGAACCAATTCAGTGGAATTCCGTTTAAATGGATTTTAGAGGAAAATAAGTGGCCGGCGTTATGTCGCAAAACGCTTCTCTTTCCAAATATAATTGATACAGATCGTTTGATCGAATACATTAACAGGGACGTTAAAGATTTAGGACGGGATGTTAGATTTGACATTCGAAAGGTTAGTAAAATTAAATCAAGGTATGTGTAAACTAATGCAAAAAATTAGAGGGTCAAAAAAATTTCCGAAATTTGTCTGTCATTTTTGACACAGTATTTAGATGAAAAATGGTCGGAGTGGAATTAAAAAAAGCATTTTGAAGCTCTAAGATTCTAGTTTTTCGATCTTTCAGTCGAAATTTTTTAGGAGCTACGGTTATTATGCAAAGATATAGCGCAACAAAAAAATTTTGTAATTCCACGGACTTGGAAAAATGTTTTTCAGCTAAGCCGTTGCATGGACCAGATAGCTTGTTTATTCAGCTTCAATTTCCTTTTTTTTTAATTTCAATACAACCATTTTTTATCGAAATATCGGACTTTTAATGGAAAAGGATCCTTTTGTCTTCAATCATCGATATCTCGGCGACAAATAGTCGTACAGAGAATTGAAGGGCAGTTTCGAAAACTGGAATAAATCTATAACATGCTGAAGCAACTTTTAGGAAACATTTTTTTTTTTTCATTTTTTAGACGAATTTTAAAACAGGAAAAAAGGGTTATTTATGGTTTTTTAGGAAATTGACGTCTAAATTAGAAATATTCATGAAATGACTAGTGTTAAGCATGACTTTTACAGTTCGGTATACCCAGAAGAACCCTGTGAAGTTTCATCTCGATCTAGCGAACCGTTTCTTTGTTTCAAACAGTAAAACTTCTGAAAAAAATTAAATTGTTTTTTGAGCTTAAACACTGCATAATCATGATTAAAATGGAAAAAACATTTTTTTGAGGTTTTTTCACATTTTTAACGCAAATAACGCTCAAATTGATGACAAAAAAAATTTCGAAAAATTTCTCTATACGACCATTTGTCGCCAATCGATGATTGAAGACAAAAGGATCCTTTTCCATTAAAAGTACGATATTTCGATGAAAAATGGTCTGTCAAAAATCACGGAAATATTTCGGAAATTCTTTTGACCCTTTAATTTTTCGCATTAGTTTATTTCTTTTTGTCTCTTTCTGCTTCACGAACCGGAAACAAATTTAATAGAAATATAAGACAAAAATTGTAACCACGAATCCGAATCGCAATAAATAAATACCTTAATTAGCAACACAGTTTGTTTAAGGGGTAACTTAGCACACAGAATCGATGTATTAACTGGGAGCATGTTAATCTCGGTAATAACCAGTTATTCCCCATATTAAGTAAATTCAATTTGAGCATAATAGATATTTCACTAACGATAATGTAAAATAATCTAGTGCGGCGCAGATTTAGCCAATTATGATTCAAGTGTTGCACTTCAAACGATTTAGCACCTTGCCTAACAGCTTGGTTTGTAAGAACAAGAAAACCAAATAGCAGAACAGTTACATCTCAGTAAATGCAACAATCAGCTAAAAATTATAAATTCGTTAGATCTCTTTTCTAATTAATTATTAAAACCTCTGCCCAGAATAGGATCGATAATGGAGTTAAAAGGTTTCAATACATTTTTAAGCTCTAGAGAATATATGTATTCGTAATCCAACGTTTACAGGCTTGAAATATGTTGCATAAGAGTCTAATTTGTCTACTTTTCCTGACATTACCACTTGATTTGTAGTTTGTGACGCAAAAGTGTAACATTGGCAACTTTTACCACTGAAGAATGTTATGACGTAGGTATCTAGGTAACGCAGGATTTGAAATGCACGTCATTTTCATTTCGAGGAGTTGGCAGCAGTGTGCAACTGGTGAAGATTGTGATCCATATCACCATCTCCGACATCGCCCGTCGATTTTATTTTTGCCAAATCCAATAAATCGCCCTGTATGTGTCGTTCCAGACTAATATAACCAGATTAGAATTTCATTTGCCTCTGTTAATATCAAATTATTTGAACGTATGATATGAAGTCCTTCTGTTCGCGTGTTACAATTTAGCCACTATGTACGTACAAATATTAATCACGTACTTGCTAACTGCTAAACTATTCACCAAATGCCAAGATAATAGGAATTACTTCAGCGGCATACTGTAATAGATACCTATGGGATGTTTGCAGGGCTAGCATTAGTACGCAGCTTCGTTAGTTTTTAGTTATTTGGAGGAGGTATAGAAACACTCACTTCGTATGGTCAGATTAGTAACAAAACTGAAAAAAGAACTCACAAACATTCTATTTAAAGTGGAACCACATGCTGCCTCGAAGATAGTAGACAATAAATCTTATAAATAAGTAAAACCACAATTTCTACAAGGTATTAATCTGATTAAAAATTTGTATGGTTAATCTGCATGGAAATTGTGTATATGAAGAGGGAAAGCAAGTGATGCATAACTTCATTTTTGTCAGTTCCCAACTTAGGTGTTTCCTTTCGTGTCGTATGCGTGGAAGTGTTAAAGTGTGTTTATTTTCTCATTTTAGACATTCAAATGCGTTTTTTGAGTTTGAAATCGTATGCGATTGTTGGTGACCAATCTCTTAATAATCAGGGTACTCGTAAACGAGCGATTTTAACAGATCAAACGTTGTATGATAAAAAATGTGTATCATCGAATTCGAGCACGAAACGAGGAATGTCGGTGAGCGATGCCATGTGCAGTTCTTTAGTAAAAGTGTAAAATTAACAGGAGGATAAGGACAGTGAGTCAACTGAAAAATGGCTTGCGTCTTCTTTGCCTCACATCGAACCTAGTGCAGGGATTGTCATGGATAGTGCGCCTTACCATAGTCACCAAATAGAAATTTTTCCAACATCTGCATGGAGGTATTGATGAACATATTGAATATAAAGGCACCATGTTAAAAGTACAATTATTAGTAGTCCAGATCAGTACAAATTGGTGTATTTAGAGCAATACGTACAATATTTCAACAATTGATAGTAGATTTGTCTGTTGTAGCTACTTTTTAGAAGCAAATCAACAAAATTCCAGTAAATACAATTCACATTTTGTTTTGCTTCATTATTATTTGAAAATATCACATCATTATCGGCAAACAGTTTATATTACGCCCTCGTAGCACAATTTAGAGACTTTTCTCTCGAAGTGGCAAGTCAGTTTAAGGTAATAGATTCAGATAAGGTACTTTTGTAAATTAAATCGAGTGGCAGCCGAGAATCACTTACTTTACGAGTTCGCTTTTGTTTCCTTGTTTTTACTGAACATATTGTATTACGAGAGGTGAGATTAAAATTGCAAACAAAAGTTTGTAGTAAATCAAATAATTATACACGAACTGCAAACGTGAGATTTAGTTTTTCTTTTTGTTGCGTCGATTTTATTCCCTCTGCTTCGTGCATTTGTGCCAGGAATATATGCCGCTCTGTGTAGTATACTGGAAAATGATGGAGTAATACATACAATGTCTCTGTTATTAATCGGCGTCGTCGATAAAATACTCACAATATTAGTATTTGTGTTTAAGTAATAATAATAATAATAATCATAGAAGGTGCATATAAGCAAACACGTGATTTTCTATCTAGAAAAATTTTTATTTATTTTTCTTTTCGACTGGTATTTCTACATACATAGAAGGTGTAATTTTAAGTGTTTGTCAGTTTTTTAGGGGTCATTCCTATTTTTATTTATTGTATAAATGAATCATTTTAAAACAAAAATACTCAGAATTTAAAAAAACTTTCGCACCCAGCCACCTACATCGAAGTACTACACATATTTAACGTAAACATTAAGCAATGTAATAAAAATACCCAGGACGGCAGCTGTAAGTGTGGATTTATGTGTGCATTTGGTTTTAATACTGACAAAGTATTTCATACTTATAAGTGCGTCAGAAAAACGTTTAATTATTTATTAATTTGAAAAATTTACTCACTTGCGTAGTCTTGGCTGTAGGTTTTCACTTCAATGTTGCTTTTATCTGTAACAAGAATGGAACGTTAAATGTTAACAGTAAATAAAAGGAATCCGGAATTATTATTTTACTGTAACTACTTTAGAGAAGATTTTTATTTAAATTTAATGCTCCGTAAGCAGAGAAGGAAATATTGCGATACAACATAATATCAAAGGATTACCACACAGAAGAATTCGAATAAGTCTTCCGTTCCGATAAAGAATGAAGTATTTTAAAAGAGACCTCTCCACTGAAGTTTAAAGCGATTCATATGTTTACGTATTTTATTTTCAGCCCTGCTCCTGCTGTGTAAACTTGTAGTTTTTTATAAGCTCGCAACTACACAAAGATGTTGTAAATAACATGAAGTAATCAGGCATATTTTATATCAGGCAAGATTAATTTTTCACGTTCCAACTCTTCTACGGCTTTTTTAGACTTGATAAATTGCCATGTGTTCCAATAACATATTTTAGTTGCGAGGAGAGGACAAAGTTAAAATCGCTTAGAAAATTCAAAGGGTGAAACAAGGAAAATCCCGCAGACTAGTAATTTTCTTGACAGATAACGTGGCAAACTCGCAATTCCTTGGTGCACATACCTAAATAAATGGTCACTTTTTGTGTGGACAGTTGTTCTCAAAATGTACACGCAAAAAAATTCTTGGTTCAAATGTACATTTGATTTTAAGGTGTCGCACGTTTATACAGGGTGGGCCATTGTGAGAGCCATGTGAGAAAATAAAATAACTCCCTTGTTAATCATAATACAGAAAAAAAGTTTATATAAAAGTTGTACAGAATCAAAAAACCTAAAGGGAAAAATTAATTTGAAACCCACAGGGCGATGAGTAAAAACGGGACACGCCATATATTACATTTTTTAAATGGAATACCCTGTTATTTTTAAACAAATGGATTTCTGAGAAAATTCTGTATATGGCAATATAAACAGTTTAATATTTTAGTGCGGGGTTGCCAAGTTATGTAGAAAATTCTTCGAATTTTGGAAAAACATGACCTCAAAGAAGTTGTATTAACTTTCAACTACTAACACTTGGAGCAAAAATATTTGACAGAGTTATAGCCAAATGTTAGGCAAAGACTCCTATATTAGCTAATATCGATATTTTATACAGGGCATTTTTTACAATACGATCATTTTAAGAAAGTTCAAGCTTGATTTTCTAAAATTTTTCAAATGGAACACCCTGTATTTTATAGTTCTATTTTATTCACGTATCAGTCCACTTCAACTTTTATTAAGTATGTTCTACACCTAAAGTTGTTAGTATTTAAGATAGCAACATTTCTGGAAAAACCTAATTTTTTTTAATAGTTTTGGTCGAATGGTTGTATATACTTACTTTAAGAATATATTTGGATATAAATATTTTTCAGTAATAGAAAATATTTTATTTCTAATTCACAACACCTATGATTGTTCGTCAGTTTAACCAACCAGACATTGGGTCTTATTGATGGTCCTCATCATTATGTCGTTAGAACGATCCAGCTGCTTTGGTGTCGTTACTCACAAGGAGATGTGTATACACAGAGCGTAAGTGCTGGCTCCATCTATCGTGCTACTTCCCACCTATGCCATTCTGTGACCTACAATTTTCTTTCAAGAAAATATAAGTTTGATTATAATATGTTACATTTCTCTTGAATAATTCCTACATTAAATTTCACACAAAAAAGGTATACTTCTTTGAAGCCAAAAATATTTCGCAGTAAGAAAACATTTTTGTGGTTAACATTAACTAAATTTGACAAACCCTTACGTTTTTTTTCAAAATAGATATTTTCGATATTGTTTCGATTTTTTTTTTGGTGACTGTATTTTATGTATGGCAAAGCGAGAAATAATTATAAAAGCTGGAATAAAAGTATTACATTTCTATTTCAGAATGCGGCATTATTAAATAAATAATACTGACTGGTTATAGTCGTATTACGTACGGGTTTCATCATAAAAATTTACTTCCCTTCCGAGTATTTCATTTGAGTTCATTAAGTATTTATAATCATTTTTCCATTATATATGACGATATATCAAATTCAGCGTATTGGAAAAATACAATAAAACTCCAATTTTCACTGGACGTTATTAAACTGTCTGATATTGATGTGTGCCACATAGAAAACGTTTTTATAAATAAAAGAGGATTGAAAAAAATGTCGAAAAACGTCGGCTTTTACTTTCACACAGTATGTTTTGAATTAGATGGTAGAGTAGGTTAAATTGTAGCAAAGATGCATAATTTAGTACATAATAATTTCTCGAAATGCAATCGAAAATAATTTGACAATCTATTTGAAGAGTTACGAGAAATTCGTAAAATAATTTTTGGTCCTTTATCTTTATCCTTAACTTACAGAAATCATCTTATTGCAAAAAATGTTACCTATGATTAAAACTTGATTTAATTTACTAGCAAATATGTGTAAATACAGTGTGTCCTAAAAAAGTGTCGGTAATGTTATAGGTCTGACAAACATGGCTCAAAAAAATAGAAAATTATGCAGAAAAGTGACAATTTCTATTTATTAATTGACCTGTTTCAACGATTTTTTTAAATTTCAACTAGAAAAAAAATATGAATTTTGTTCCATCATTTGGGGACACACCGTATACACATATGTCAGGGGTTTCAATATCCATTACTCAGGTAATGCTACAAAAAATATAATCAATCAGAAAAATCCACGTGAACCTCCTTATCTATTATTCACGAATTTGTTGTTCTTTAAGATGATGAAAAAAGTTGAGGGAACAAAATAAAACTTTCATACTTTGTTGATTCAATCGATTGCATCGAGTGGATGGTAACGTCTCAACACAACAACAAGCGTATTTTTTCCGGAGAACGTTAATATAGGCTAAGTGCACTTAGTTGACATTGTCTCTACATGCTCCTATTTCTAGAGGGAGCAATTATTAAATTTCTACCACCCTTAGAATATACACGCTGAAAAAAAATTGTTTAGGCTCATACATAGCAAAAAAAGTCACGTATTAATGGGTATTCCCAAAGGAAGACCTTTATCCTATAATCAAATCGTCTATACATAAGTTTTGTGTGGCGGAAGGGGCGATATATTATTATTTTGCAATTCTTTTTAACTGTAAGTAATATTTATTAAACCTTTATTTGATTTATACATTAAAAATAGTAAACATCTGTTGGAGAACTTTTTTCAAGTAATTTTAATACTAATTATTAATTATTTAATGGTAAGTTTTGATGTTGTTAGTTTATTCACTAAAGTACCGGTAGACAAAACACTATTCGTCCCTATTCGCCCAGGTTTCGATGCGTTCCCGTTAGCTATGCGATCGAACGTCGAGTCTGACTACTTGCAGTTATATAACCAGGGGACAAGTACCTGGCCAGTACGTGTGACATACGATCATAGATAAAATTAAGAAATAGTACTTTAAAATTATAATTTTTGAATAAATCTAAATTGCAAATTGATAAATGTAATCTAATTGTTTAAAAATAAAAAAAGAGTGTTAACTTTAAAAATTTATTGTGGCCGTCCTAATCAACCGATTCCAATTTTTCAAAAACCATTTGAAAGGTTGAGCGGTCTTTTCTAAGTGAAACAATTTTCAAGTATCTAGATGCTTTATTTAAGGCTGTACAACATTTTGAAAATTTTTCAAAATTACTTTCAAAAAATTATTTTACGAAAACTGGAAACGATTTTAATGAAATTTGGTGTGTTGTTTTATTATACTCTACAGTTTTTTTTAACCAAAATTAGAATGACCTCGGATCAATTAAAATATTTTTAAAAAATTATTCAAAAAACTCGATTATTTTGCGTTTTTTTTCAACATTTATTGCTGTTTTGCAATATCAGTAATAAATTTAAACATTTTTAACTTACAGTATATTATGCAAGATTCAATTCTAAAACTTTTTTTCCTTTTCAATATTCTTCCAAAATGCATAGGTTCCAAGATATAAGTAAAAAACTCGGATAAAATAGGTATTTTTAAAAAATTTTTTAAACATTTTTGCAATTTTGAAAATGTTCCGGACCTCGCCCAGATCTAGGGATCCACACTTTTATTATGTGAGTTGTCCTGAAGGTATTCCAACAAGAATTAGCTTGCCCCCTCTTACATCCAAAAATTGGGATATTTCGACAGATCCGCCCTGATCTATAAGTCAAAAGTATTTTCATAAAAAAATAACACCTGATTGGTCCTGTTGGCTCAAGATTTGCTATAATACGTAACTTCAGAACAATATCTACATAGAACTAATTTTTTTTAATGATTTGTTAATACCTTAAATACTTTGTATAATTAGAATGGTTTGTAATTAATTTGTCTGATTGACAAATGAGTTTTTCCGAGTAAGTCAGGTTAATATTTTGTGTTGCACTTACATTGTCGTTGTTCTTTTAGCAGAGAACAAGTTCATATTGTCAATAAAAATTCATCAGGAAACGCACAGAGCCAAATCGAATTATTAAGGCTAGCGTAGCAAGAGAAATTGCCTGCGATTTTTCATTGTAATTCTATTTGAGAGAGCATTCAATAAGCAGGATTGCTTTCTATATTGCCTGTCAGGCCTGAGGTCCTTAAGTCCAAAAGACCTTTCCTAGGCCTATATATGCAACAACATACACACGTATACAGTGTTCTCAGTAATACGTGATATGGGACATCGGGAATATTTTTGTTTTTGTTTAAAACCCGGTTGTATGAACGCCTTTATCAGTGTAATTTTTTTAAAATATATTACTTTTGTATGACTTTGCGACATGTTATTTTAAAGTCATCATATTTTTTTATGTCCATATGGACGCAGTTTGTGTGTCTTTATTGTTAAATTTATGTTTGATTACAAAATAAGGTTAATAAATATCATTTAATTAATTATACACCTAGGTACTTGTGAGAACGTCAGGTCTTTACAATACGGTGAGACTCCAAAATTAAGAAATACAAAATGGCGGATCCAATATGGCGTACGAAAATGCTGAAGATGCTCTGATTGTGCTGAAATTTGGTATTGCTAAGTTTTCGTGGTCGCTGATTTCGAATCCGTACTCAAAATTTAAAAATTCAAAATGACGGATCCAATATGGCGGACAAAAATGCTAAAGATGCTCCGATTTTGCTGAAATTTGGTACTGAGAGGTTTTCTGGGTCGCTAATTTCAAATTCGTACTTAAACTTACGAAATTCAAAATGGCGAATCCAATACGATGTCTATAAAATTACTAAATGAGATTTTCAACTTAATTGCGTTTACATATGGAAAATTACAGTATTTGCAAAATATCGCTGAATGAGTTCAAAGTAAGTTAAGACTTTAACACCTTAAATTTGGCAACTTGTACAAAACCGAAAAAAAAGAAATAAAAATAGCTTAGCAAGAAATCACAATACCCAAGTCAGGATAAACGAACAAAAAAGTTGTATATTACAAGGGCGTAGGATTAACAGTTTTCTAAATTCAGCGAGTATTAATATTGGGGTGTACACGCGGCAGACTTGTCCTGCGGAAAAAATGTTACTTAAAACTGTTATTTAGTAAATTTCAAGACAATTGTTTTCCAGTTTTTAAATAAATAAAGTAAAATGTATCGATTTTGTAGTACGGAGAAAGTGTTGTGCTTAAATTTTAGCTCGAATTTTAGTAATTATGAATCTCTTACAACTTTTAATCAAATTATGAATTTGAACAATATGTAATTAAAGTACCCAAAGATTCACGTCGTCCAAATAATCATACGTGTTAAAAATAATTTAGGCACTTACCAAAAAGCAAAATTCAGTAATTTTTAAATGCACAAGTACAATTCAAACTGCAACATATGCTCAAAATGTCCACCACCATTTTCAATGCACGCACGACACCTTCGAATCCAATTTTCGCGCACTCGCTGGAAAACACCTCAAGAAAAGGAAATAGTGTACGCCAAAAACACTCAGACACGGTCCAATTCCAGATACCAACTGAATTGCGTATTGCTGGACAGCTTAGTACCTCGTGTTATCCTCCGTGCCGTTGTCACATTGCTCGACATGAATTTTATCGAATTTTAAATTTATTACAACGCCAATTAACTTCAGAATTCAGAAGTTCAATTTTTCAAATGTTCAAAATCTGTGCTTTTTATGAGAGACATGCATTTTCCACTAAAGTATTGTCAATATCGGAACGCCGATTACTTATACACTTATTTAGGACACCGTAAAGTATTTTTCAGAATTTTTTCTGATTTTTTCGCAGCGTCGTTTTTTATTATAAATTAATAGATAGGTATTACTATAAATTATTAGAAAAAAAAAAAATTGAAAAATCGTTTTTTTCTGCCAAATAATAATAAATAAGTAGTTGAAATATTTTTTATAATAGTGTCGTAAAGGGTTTTTCATTCGTAATCAGCGACCCGAAAAACCCCCGAGTACTGATTTTCATGAAAACTAAAAAAAATTCTGAAGTATTGGTCCGCCATATTGGCTCAGCCATTTTGAATTTTACAATTTTGACTTCTAGTTCGTAATCAGCGAGTCGAAAAACCCCCGGGTACTGATTTTCATGAAAATTAAAAACTTTTTTTGAATTATTGGTCCGCCATATTGAATTTTACAATTTCCCGAAAATACTTAGATGCCGCATTAAAAAAAAATCCAACGAGAAATATAATATATGGCTCAAAAAGTTAACCTCTTTCGCGCGCTTTGTCACGGTTTATTATAAAATTCATCGGATTATGTGAATATGCGCAAAAATTCACCGGTTTTTCTTAAACTACACACTTTAAGGAATGGTCAAAGCATCGAAATTCACTAATATGCGAGTATAAGATTCCGCCATTTTTCTGTTTTTTATTTTTGTACTTTGCGCCATATTACAGTGATTTATCGAAGAAAAATGATGGATGAGATGCAATAGCAGACTTTTGATTTGTTGAAATACAACAGTACCAATGAAATATTTGAAAAGTAAAATTGCTGGTTTCATACATAATTTTAAAATTTTAAGTCGTTGCCACACTGAGAGTAGCCGATCAAATTCAATGATAATAATTTTTCAGTTTCCTGGCCCATAGTACATTGCCTGAAAGCATACGCAACGACACCGGCGATACCACAGACGAACGTGAGACCACACCCGTCATCCTACTGCGCATGGAGATGAAGTCGCACGCAGCGATGGGGAGACCCGAAGCCACGCCCTCTACCCCACTCCACGGAACTAGAAGCGCATACGGTGCACTTCATAGGAAATTTAAATGGGACCTCCCACCCCACTCCCACCACTGTACTACACAGAGTTAGATATACGAGCAACAGCAGCGACCATCTCACTTTTTTAACAAAAGTTGTTGAGAAAAATAGGTCCTGGTCATAAAGATCCCCGCTTGCGGTGTTCCACACGCTCTTTACGTGTTCCTGTGAATTTTTGGTCCACCGTGTAGGAACGGCGTGTGTGTAGGGTAAAAGGGCAGAGGACTGCACCGCCAGAGGGCGCACAGTATCGGCTTTACGGGCTGGTTGAGTTGCATGTGAAGCACGCTCTCTTGAAGGATAGCACGACAGACGAGTATAATTGCGCCCAGACGTGATCAGAGTTTGATACAACCCTGGGTGATCACTTGCCGCCGCTGCAGAAAATTCGATTTTTCAAAAGGCTACATTCTCAATTAGCCGTCTCGGGGGCGCCCTTAAAATGTTCCGGGCGGCCTCCAACTTCCAAACAATTTACATATCACTTATTATTCAGCGGGAATGAGCAATGACAGATACATCCGAAGTTTTTTTATTTATCGTTTGTATTCCGCGGTTCGGTTTCTGTGATTTACTGTTTTTCACGCGCGCCTCCGCCTAGAATGGGAATAGGCACGCCACAAAAAATATGCCCCGTATTAGGAAATTGATCGCGGATTAGATAGGGAACGGGAAAAGGGTATAAAAAATAACAAGGGTTTTTGAAATTCCGGCACCTCCTTGATTTAGGATCTATTAACCTAACGCAGTTAATTTATACAGGGTGTTTCAGAAAATAAAACAAATGTAAAAGGATCAGGGGTAATAGAATATCAAAAAGCAAAATTTTTACAGGGTGTTTAACTGGTTTAATTTTAACAGACGATTGAATACATTAAAATAAACAAAAAAACCTTATATGACATGGGTCGTAAACTCAACTATTTCCGAGAAAAAAATTATCAAAATCTCCAACTTGATGTACAAAAGTTCGATTAATTATGGAATATTGACATATGCGTGCATAGAATACCATAAAATACAATATTTATCATTTTTTTAACTTCTTTTTACTTAATTCTAAAAAATAATTAGCGTTGTAATAAATTTAAAATTCGTTAATCGAGCAATGCAACCACCAATACACAATTCAGTTGGTATCTGGATTCGACCGTGTCGGAGTGTTTTTTGCGTACCACTATTTCCTTTTCTTACGGTGTTTTCCAGCGAGTGCATAAAAATTGGATTCAAAAGTATCATGCATGAGCATCATTGTTGTAGTTTGTTTTGTACATGTGCTTTTAAAAATTGCTGAATTTTGTTTTTTGGTAAGTACCTAAATTATTTTTAATACAGCCACACAAAAGAAAGTTATCTGTACTTTTCATGCGACATATGTTATCTGTAGTATTTTTGCCTCCTGATCATGAATCCGTTGTCAGAATTGAGCTATCACATCACAGGAATTTCCTAACCTCAAAAAACAGGTCAAAAACAGCAAAAATTCTCGAAAAAGTGCTAGGAAAAATACAAAATATTTATTTTTCTATATTCAAATGTTCATTTATATGGTTAAGACTCCACCGAGCTTTCCACGGTCAGAATTGATGGTTCTTTTTCTAACCTCAAAAAAAAACGGGTCAATTAAGGTCAGATATCACGAAAAAGTAGCGCGCCAAATTTGGTATACGGGGCTTTTCTGGGCCACTGACAACGAATCCGAGATCAGATTTACAAAATCAATTAGCTATGTACTCTATTACTTGAGATTAGGCAGAAAACCCGTGAATAGATCTTGTACAGGACAAATAACAAGATATAGCCGAAAAAAAGAAGGTTAAAACATGATTGGTTACTCAGGTTATAAAGTAAACAAAAATATTACAAAATGAATTTCGCAATTCTGGCCTCGAATTCGTGATCAGTAGAGTTCGGGCCTCAGTCGGATGATCATAACCGTCGCGTCGGCCTTTCGCTACAGAGCATCGTACGAAACCGGTAATAACTGCAGTTACTGGCTTCGCGTTTGCTTCGTGTATACGTGTTTTAATATTCTAATAATGTCGAACGCTTCAAGGGGTAAAAAACGACATTTTGCTGATAAAGTACGAACATTTATTTATTTTTATTTATACCTACCTATTTGTTTACGATGAACACGCCTATGACTAGCCAACCAAAAGCCCAAACTTTATGAAGTGATCAGCTACCCCGAAAACCCCTGTATACCAAATTTGGCGCGAATCTGTGATTTTTTGAAAATTTAGTCGGCCATCTTGGATCCGCCATCTTGAATTTTGCAAAATTGACATCGGATCCGTGATAAGCGACCCGGAAAACTCCCGTATACCACGTTTGGCGCAAATGTGTTACTTTTTTAAAATTTGGTCGGCTATCTTGTATCCGCCATCTTGAATTAATTAAAAACCAAGTCTGAGTAAAAAATGACTCAATAATAGTTAAATTTAAATCATATTAGGGAAAAAGTCAACTCTAAATTGGTTTTATATACTCAGAAATAGAGTCAGAAGTCAGTCAATTGATAGTTAGCAGTAACTCGAATTTGAGTAAAACTCACTCATTTCTGATGCAATAGTTTCACTCAGTTGTACTCATACTAATAGAGTGAGAATTTCACTCAATCGGGTGTGGACAGAAATTGATACATTATTGAGTAAAATTGAGTGAAATTTGAGTGAAATTTTTTTACAGCGTAGTGAAATATATAGCATTCGAGTTTAAACTTGTTTAATATCGAAATAAATCAGTAAATAGTAGGTACCTAATAAAATATTTATCGAACTGAAAATATTAAATAAAATAACGGATATGAATTTGAAGTATTTATTTTTGTCGAGAACCTTATAATTTCGATCGAGGTATGTCAGTTAGGTTCAAATTCGAAATTTGAAAATCTAAATACGAAATTTTGGACTTCAATTCAATCGTGAAATTTCGAAATTATTACTCAGTTTTAAATTTACGAGTATCTAATGATAAGAAATATCAAATTGCAGCTTGAAATATGGAATTAAAACAAAATTGTGAATTCAAATATGAATTTTTACTCAGAATAGAGTCAAAAGTCACTCAATTGATAGAAGTAACTCGGATTTGAGTAAAACTCACTCATTTCTGATGCAATAGTTTCACTCAGTTGGACTCATACTAATAGAGTGAAAATTTCACTCAATCGGATTATTGATTAAAATTAAGTGAAATTTGATTGTTTGTATTTTCAGTTTACGTTTAAAGTCCGGTATTTCACCTGCAGAATTTTTATTTTTAAGAACAAGCAAAGTTATGTTGAGTAAATTTCGAGACCTGTAAATGAGTAGGTCATTTTATTTTCTTAAACGGTGACAAATGCGTTTCAAATAATTCCTTAAATATTTTTCTTTTCAGCGTGGCGGAAATACCCACTCGCTCATGTCCGATTTAATCAGTTTTGATGTTAAATATCAAAATTAATTGTCAGTTGTGTTTTTTAAGTGCACCGAGATTTCGTCAAAGATTTGCTCGAGCGCAGTGCCGAAAGGCGAAGTATCCATTTTCCGCTGCGAATTTAAAGACTGTATCTACTTAATTACAGTTTCATAATTATTTTAAAATTCCGGCGCGCAAGAGTTCTAGTTCCTCGCAAATTACAAAGCTAGGGAACATAATTAAATCGGAGATTTAATTTTATGAAACTTAATAAGTTCTTACAGTTAACAGCAAACGGCTGGACGATTATATCTGTCCGGACCCCGTTAGTTCTAAGGTGCTACTCGAGGGGTCAGCATGTGTTCTTGGGCTTTGTCCGCCTCTATAAACTACCTCGAAAGGATCACGTTGTGGGAGAACTTCACACGATACGAATACTCCCAGAGGTAATACCATTGTCGCAACGGCACTGCTTGTTCTTCCTATCAATATTACGTTACAAATTTTATTGTTTCAAAGCCCAAATAGAAGGCGGACTGGTAATTTAAAATAAGATATTAAGGTTCGTTGCCGAGCGGAATGGACATTTAGCGGAAATGAGACAATTGCACACACACACATACAACACAGCCACGGCAGGGTCTTACTCGAATACAATGTATTCACAAGTAGTATTCAGTACAATATTTGTGTAATAACTATTCATGTACTAAACATTTTTATTTGACAGTATGCAGTATTCATATTTATATCTTTTAGATATGTATTCGAGAATCAGTTCTCGGAAATAGTATTCAGTAAAATATTTATGTAATAAGTATTCATGTACTGAATATTTTTATTTGACAGTATGCAGCATTCGTGTTCATATCTTTTAGATATGTATTCGAGAATCAGTACTCAGAAATAGCATTCAGTAAAATATTTATGTAATAAGTATTCATGTACTGAATATTTTTATTTGATAGTATGCAATATTCGTGTTCATATCTTTTAGATATGTATTCGAGAATCAGTACTCAGAAACAGTATTCAGTAAAATATTTCTGTAATAAGTATTCATGTACTGAATATTTTTATTTGACAGTATGCAATATTCGTGTTCATATCTTTTAGATATGTATTCGAGAATCAGTACTCAGAAATAGTATTCAGTACAATATTTGTGTAATCAATATTCAAGTATTGAATACATTTGTTTAGAAGTATTCAATGTTCGCATTCATCATTCTTGATATGTATTTATTAGCATTCCATAGTCGGAAATAGAAGCAAAAGTAGTAAAGGTACTCGAATGAATACCTACGATTATGAATACTGAGAAATACATCAGTAGCACTTGTGTAATAGGTATTCATGTATTGAATATTTTTATTTGTCAGTATGCAATAGAAATGTATTTGAGAATCAGTACTCAGAGATAGTATTCATAGGTATTATTCTGTACAATATTTACATAATCAGTATTCAAGTATTGAATACTTTTGTTTGGAAGTGTTCAATATCCGTATTCATCATTTTTAGATATGTATTTGGGATTCCGTTGTCGGAAATATTCATGATTAGTGAAGGTATTCTATGAATATCGAGGATTATGAATACTGAGGATTCAAGAATACCCGGAAATCTTATGTGTCTGTATATCTATAATAATTTAGTAACATCTTCTCATACATAGTTAGTCTCTGTAATAAGTAGATAAATAAAACAAATAAAATAACAAATAACAAATAAAAGCTGAAATCAATACTGTCTGTAAAATGCGATGAAATAAAGTATGATCCGCTTATTTTAAATAGGCAGAAAATATTGTTCTGCTTATTATCGGGAATTTTATTCTAAATAATGAGCACTGACCTTTCTTTTACTTTTATAAGTATATTAAAATTTTCTATAATTGTGCTACCGTTGTTACATAGATATTTTTGAATTATAAATCTTTACAATATATAATTTTTGGATTCGGACTCCAGATTCGTAATCAGCGACCCAAAACCTGCAGCAACATGAAAATGTAATTCTTTATAAAAATCTTCGGACCCTTAAAAATAAAATACTTTCTTGATTTTATATACAGAGTGTTAATTTCATTGATAAATCTAAAAGTTACTATAAGTAGGTACTAACAGTTTTTGAAATATTGAAGTGTCACTGATATATATTATTAAGAAATGCAAGAATGTAGTGAATGTGAAATTTCGATTGTTTTTTTAAAAAGAAATGATTATTTATATCATTCCAGTTAGATGGCTTGAACACACTTGTGATTCTCCTAATTAAGCCGAAAAATGATCAACAAATCATAATTAATTAAAATCAATTGAATTCAAGTTGGGACTTATAGGTCATTAAATATTACTGTTTGCTAGTACACACGAAAAAATAACATTTGAGTTATCGTATTTGATTTAAATTCTTTATAATATGTGTAAAGTATCTTTCCACTCATGAGTGTACATTTCAAAAAGATGTTCACACAATTGCTGAATAAATAATTATAGAAGAGACTCACGCAGTCCTATGCGTGTGTTATTTTTTTACAAGGGAAACTCATGAGTGGAAAAAGGTACTTTACACATACTATAAATAATTTGATAAAAATGAGATGACATAAGCTGCATTCTTTTGTATGTTTGTAGAATTATTATAAGAATTAAGTAAACTCAAACTGTCGTTTGTGAAGGTAGTGTCACGAGCCGTTGCTTTTTAGAACGCGCCTCTACTGGATGGAATTATGCATACATAAAGCAATTTCCTACGAGTTTGCCCCCGAACAGAGCAAATAAGTTCGACACTATTTCTGCCATTCATTGGATCATTACAGCCCAAATACCTCTCGAAATCAATTTATCGAAAATCCCAAGTTCCTGATTGAGGTGCTTACAAAAAGTGAGCAGAGCGAGCAGCATTTCCTTTTATTGTTGACTGCTTTGGTTTATTCTCAACATGCGGGTTGATTTGACACTCGCGGAGGTCTAATAATCCAACAAAGGAGCTTCTTTGCCGGCTCTCAGCACTGTGTAGCCTATTATTTGAATAGACCATCTCTCTGTTAATACAACAATGCCGTCCGGATCTTCTGTTAGACATACAGAAGTTATAATTCATTAAAATCTCAAGTCCAACAACAATAAATTGTAAATACTAATTATCAAAGAATTTTTGCTTTAAAGTAGATAATCGATTAAAGAGGCAACAACAAAAATGTACTTTAATTTAAATTAATTCACTAATATTATATTGCAGTTGTAATAACTACTAAGAGAACAGTATATTTATTATTACTGAGTACATTATAAGTATAAAATTCAAAATAATTGTTTATGTGTAATGTAACACTCTTCGCGAATGTCCCATGAGTGAAAACACGCTTAACACTTAACACATGAGTTGCATACTTAACACACGAGTTGCATACAACATTTTTTCTGCCACCGGAAATTGTGATAAATTATAAATAATGTACTTTACGCATTAATGCGTAATGTATTTTATGCCTTAATGCGTAATGTATTTCATTTCGCACACTATAACGTGCATACGGAATATTTCTGCCAATCTAGTTTTTCCAATCCAATTTATTTACTCAACAAACAAACACGTGTATCTTTGACATCGGAAATAAAGAATTTATTATAATATTTTATACTCGTATTTACATCCATTATTTATAATTTTCAAGTCCTTTAGTTCAAATTATTGTACGCTATGTGTTTAAATTAAACATTAAGATAGTATTGTACCACCGTGTACAACTTTTGTATTATTTACTAGGACTGATTAATCAATAATGCATTCCAAGTCGAGACCACAAGGAACTGTCATTGGGACCATTTATCCTCCGAGGAGAATTAGTCTTGAAATAGCACTTAGTAATTAATCAGCACCCTGTATAGTGCACTAATCCCTGAGGAAAAACAGCTTAGATTTATTCCTCCGTCTGTAGGTATTCACGGCGTTCAGTCGATTTAAAGTTTCAAGTCATTTTTTATTAGAATTTCTGCCAAATGAGTAGGCAGGATGTGTAAAAACTGAACGATAAATGCACAAACGGTAAAAAAATAGTTTCTACTACACAAAATACAATTTGCAAGAAAGCTGAATACAATATGTTTCTGTTGATAAAAAATAGAATGTATTTAACATAATTTTATTAAACACTATTACATAAAGTACCCCGATTTACGCACCAGCGCGTAAAGTACTACAGTTTATGCACTGTGCCTCAAATAAAAGAAGACCCTAAGTCAACTGTTTGAATCCAGCCTAGTGATAAATCGTCACTGTACTGTACCAGTGTAAAAAAGCTACATTTCGCGTAATGTATGGCGTGCGTAAAGTGAGTACTTTACGCGCGGTGAAAGAAAAATGTTTCTTTTTATCCTCCTTTTAAAAGTTCGAACTACTCATTGGAAAATAAAAATTAGATGTAGGTTATTAATTGAAGCAAGTTCGAGAGAGAGAGGGATTGCATTTTACTGGAATCCTTGAAAATATTTGTAATAAGCGGAAAGTTATAAAAAAGTTTTTTCAAATGCGTGACGTTATGGAAGATTGTGAATCTTATTAAGAAGTAGGGCTAGAGAGTTCTTTACATACTAGTTGCACACTCGGCCTGCCCTTTGTTCCGACGGCAAATTAACTCGATTTACGCACCAGCGCGTAAAGTACTACGGTTTACGCACCAGCGCGTAAAGTACTACAATTTACGCACTGGGCCTAAAATCGATTGTTTGAATTCAGCCTAGTAATAAATTGTCACTGCACTGTACCAGTGCGAAAAGGCTACATTTCGCGTAATGTACAGCGTTCGTAAAGTGAGTACTTTACGCGCGGTGAAAGAAAAATGTTTCTTTTTATCCTTCTTTTAAAAGTTCGAACTTAATCATTGGAAAATATAAATTAGATGTGGGTTATTAATTGAAACAGGTTCGAGCGAGAGAGAGATTGCATTTTAGTGGAACCCTTAAAAATATTTGTAATAAGCGGAAAGTTATAAAAAAGTTTTTTCAAAAGCGTGGCGTTATGAAAGTTTGTGAATCTTATTAAGATGCAGGGCTAGAGAGTTCTTTACATACTAGTTGCACACTCGGCCCGCCCTTTGTCCCGACGGTATTAAAACTTGTAATTTAATATCGCGTGTACTTTTATTAACTTTTTCATCTCTTTGTTTCGGTTTTGATACCAAGATGCACTGTTTCGATTCCACCACGCTTTTCACGTTAAGATGTTTTACTGAAAGAATCTTGGAAAATAATCATGGTCTTTATTATAATAATATGCAGCCTTATTTTTTTTAATATAACGAATAAACTAAGTTTAGTGTTATTGTGTTAGTGTACAAACGGTACTAAATAGAACATCTCTAATTAGCTAAGCATAATAGCATATTGTTGGTATAATTTTCTTTTGTCTGATTGGCATTTCGCGTTTTTTCACTTGTTACCTTTTTTAATAGCAAGAAGCTGGCACTCCTGAGATACATTAATTCGCCATTTCATCAATCCACTTCCCGTTAAACAGCCCCGGTAATGATATGCAATAATTGATCCCACCGAAAGAGGATGAGCATGGAGGAGTCTCAGAGACACAGTAATATCCGGGAATGAAGCATTAAGGTTTCCACCACTTATTAAAGGTAGTGCTGAAGTTACTCCAGGCTTCTGGATAAGGCTGGGATTAGTTAGCCGCGAATTCCTCCCTGTTACATTCTACAATAATTTGCATTATATTACTACGTCAAATTGAGTCTTAAGAGCAGACGCCACCTAACTTCAAACTAGACATTTATGAAAATAGCCGAACGTTAAATGATCTAGGATAAAGTTTTACGCCGTACCCGTTAAACTTCTTGGATGTATGTTTATTGTTTCTTGCCGCATTATCATCACTTTTAAGGCAGGGAACTGCTAAATACCAGCATAAAAATTACAATGTTGCGGGAAGCTCCAAATTAACTTATTTTAATGCGGAACTGCTTTGTTTTACGTACAGCATAATGTAGACTTGAAAATACACTGATGGAAGCAAAGGATAATGAACCTTTTTCGCTCTTAATTTAACAATATTTTTTCTGTATAATGTGAAGTATTCTTTTTATAATGATTCTTCAATGTGAACCTATGAAAGTTATCTTATATAAATTATAGAACATTTCCGGAACATTTCAAGTTAGAACAATGAATTTCTAAACTGGATATTGCTATTGTACTTTAAATCTAATGAACATAACAGCTCTAAAACTTAGCCACACTTATTCTAAAGCAGCTACGGCTCCTTGCATGTGAGCCCTAGAAGTTATTTCTTTGCAAAATTTTCCGAAATCTTTCAAAAAAGAACACTGAAATTTAAAACTGGATATTACTATTATGTTTTGAATCTGACGATCAGAAAAATCTTTAGATCTTACCCGTTGGCGTCCAATATTGTGGCTCCTTGAAGGTAAACCCCTGCAAGTAATTTTTTTCAGGACATCTCCGAAATCTGCTATTAGGTTAAATTGAGGGGACGGGAAAATATGACACCTAAGCCAGCTGCGGCTCCTTGAAAGTGAGCCCTTAATAGTTGTCTCTTTCCAGATAATTACGAAAGCTTTCATAAAAAAATTTAAAATTTGAGACGCGATTGAGATTGAAATATAGTAACCAGAAAAAAAATCAAAATTTTTGTCAGTGGCTTCAAAAATTGAGAAGGGTGGGCAAATATGGCCCCTAAGGCAGCTGCGGCTCCATGAAGGTTTCTTTCCAAATCGTTTCGAAACCTTTCAAAATTAGACAGTGAATTTTGAAACTGGGTATTACTATTGTTTTGAATCTAAATATTCAAAACTGAGGGTAGTGCAGAATTCATGCCTCTTACGGCAAATACGGCTCCTTGAAAATGAGCCCTTGAAAGTTGTTTCATTTTCCAGATATTTCCGGATATAGTACAATTAAATTTAAATCTTACGTTTAGTAACTAACTGAAAAAAATTCTAAATATCAGCCAATGGCATCCAACATTGTTGAGGCGGTAATATGACGCTTAAGACAATTGGTGCCCCTTAAAGGTGAGCCCTGATTATGTTTTGGTTCTAACGATCTAAAAAAGTTCTAAATTTTAGCCAGTGGCGTTCAAAACTGAGGGTGATGATGGAATATGCTACGGCAGGGCTCCTTAGTGGTGAGCCCATGAAAAATATTTCTTTCGAATTATTTCCTAAACAAGAACAATGAAGTTTGAACCACAAGTTTAGGATAGCAAATTATACTAACTAGAAACAGATATCCCTAATTTTTCTGTCAGCTGCCAAAGATAACGAAATTGGTTTCCCATCATACTATTTCTATTTTATTAGTTTAGATTTTAATCAGTCTATCAGAAATCTCCGCAAAATTGCTTTACTTCTCCGAATCATTCGTTACTTTAAGTCTAGAATCGAAACATTGCCAAAACGTTTCCAGTTAATCGTAAATAACTCTTGAATTTATAAAATCGATCAACTAATGTTTCTTGTTTGTTTAAAATAAACACATTTTTAATTTCGTTAATTGTTGAAACATTACAAACAGAAATACAGATAATGCAAATAACTGGACTTAAACACTATTCACGAACACGAAAAGATATCTCACATTTAATTAGAACCGATACAATCAAAATTCAGTATTGGTCGGCTGGCAAATATTAGTCAAACTTGCGTGCTACTCAGAGCCGTAGTGACGTGAGGCGTACATTGAACATAACATTCAATTACTGTGGCAATAAATATCCTTCAAACCGTCTGCGGGCCGGTTAATCTTGAAGGGGACATATTTTCCTGAAATGCTATCGACCGGTACACGAGGAACTTTAAAGGAACCTGGCCACTCGTAAGGGATTTGTGTGGCTTCGTTTTGTTTTAATTCCATACGGGATGGAAAACATATTTCGATAGCGTTTTTGCTATATTAAAATATATCGCCCCGTATACGAAGCGAGCTTCCCAGTTAGCGCCAATTGAATGATTCTTCACGGGAAATTAAATTATTAAAGTTGTTATTGATTAACTTTAATACCAACCCATCAAATCGAGTTAGAAAATAGATCATGTAGCACGTATAGTTTCGATAACATCAAACCGCGTTCAGTAATCCTTAATTGGATATTGGTTTCTGTAAAGGTACCAAGCAGCGGACTCGGGAGTCAAAGGCGGAGTTGCAGTCCTTATAATCTACTTATCATCACAGCACACCAACCAACCGGCTTTAAAATCCTATCGATAGCTCTCAGCTGTATTCGATAAACAGTACTCCAGGCTCAGATTATCCCCCGCGTTAAGGGTTAATTCAAAGAATATTCCCCGGGTAAAATATGTCTCCTAGTCCCGCCAGCAGTTGGAGTATTGCACCGTACACAGAGAATGCTGTTGAATTCAGAACTGCAGTGAAATTTTCACCTTTCACCAAGATTAATAATTAATATATTCATCGTCAAAATTTCTCGCTAAGGCAGTGAAGTCTTTAAAAATTCACACTATAAATATTCTATTCGTCTCCAAATTCTACACTGAGACAATGTGTAATTAAAATTTTAATCAACTTCAATAACTGATGTCTTTAATTTAATGAGAGAGAGAGAGTGCAATTAAAGTTTTGGTCAATTTAACATTTTTAAGTCAATTGATAAAAACTGTTGCTGTTGAATTCAAAACTGTAGTTAAATTATTGTCTTTAAGACTGTACACTGAGAAGAAATGTAATTAAAATGTGAGCTAATATTCGGAACTGTGGTAAAATATTCTTCCTTAAAATTCTACACTGAGAAAGAGTGTAACTAAAATTTGAGTCAGCTTAACATCCTTAAGTCATTTGTTGAATTTGCAACTGGTGCAAAACTCCACACTGAGACGGACTAACCAGCTCAATATCAGTAAGTTAATTGTTATTGACCTTGGAATACATTAAAATACTCGTGTTTTCAGCTTAATCGCTCTAAATTGAATTGTTGAATTCGGAACTGTAGTAAAATAATTGAAGAAATAGGGCAATTAAAGTTTAAATCAGCTTAATATTTGGAGTACATTAAAATGGTAGTGTTTGTATTCTACTCAAAATTGAAATCAACTTAATCTACATTTTTAATTCAATTCACCGGACTCCCCCTAGGTACCCAACGGTTTTTGGAGTAGCTGATTCCGATGTCGAGGTCGGTTAAGTTCTATCACTTCACGTTCAAGGTCGTTTGAAGGTTAAAGTAAGAATAAGAGGTGAAAAAAATTGGAAAAAATTTTACTAATGCTCACCTGTCTACTTTTGTCTGTTTATATCTCACTTTTGGGCAATATGATTGTGATTGTGGACAAATATGAATTACAAGATTTCGTATATTATTACTCCGTAAGTAAATACATAGCGCACTAGACTGTAGCTAAAATATTTAATAGAAAGTGCAGGTTCTAATTCCTCGAACATATAAAGGGAACTGTGTATTATTCCATGCAACTAATCTAGAGCAGAGAGACCATGACAAAAGCATGCAGTTAATAGCCCTTTGAAGCGTATCGTCGCTTTATGCTCCCACCCCAGCGCCGAAACCTGAGACGAATGATGGACGAGATGGAAACATTCGTCTTTAATAACGAATTCAGAATTTACCTTTACCGACGTGATGTAAACAGCGGGTCAAAAGATAACTTGGTGATCGAGTCGAATTTAAATTTGTCTGTGGGGTGTATCTGTCAGCGAAGTCGACAACTCGTGCATTCATTGCGGGCAATTTAACAACCAACCCTCGAGTATCCTTAATGCAAAGAAAATATACACGGAAGGTTGCCCCGCTGCCAGATATCCGATATAAACGGTTCTGGATAAATAAAAGCAAATTATTAATGATCACTTAGGTCGCTTCTTTTATCTCTTAGGGCTCTCCTGATGATACTGAAGGCGAAAGGTTTGAAACGCTCCTCGGAAACGTTTGGAAGGAGGCTCAATAATTGGTTATTCATACAGTTACGCACGCCATACGCGGTGTTTTGAAAAATGCCGTCATAAATTCAAAATGAAGATAAAAAAAATCGGATATTTAGTAAAATGACTGACTAATAATGAATTAGGTTAGGTCAGATTTAGTTTAATTCAATTTTATTTTAATACGACAATATACAGTGTGTCCCAAAATGATGGAACAAAATTCATTTTTTTTTTCAGTTGAAATTTTAAAAAAATCGCTGAAATTTATCGTACAGGGTGTTTCAGGATTAAGTCGACAAACTTTAAGGAGATATTCCTCATACAAAAATAAGAAAAAAAACAAGTATACATTTTTTTCCAGAGACGCTTAATTTTCGAAATATAGGGCGTTAAAGATGTTTCAAAAAATTCGAATTTTTTAAATAACTTCTAAATGAAGAAGGCTATTTAAGCCAAATTTGGCATGACACATCTTCTTATAAGATACCATTTTTCCATAGAAGTAGAAGTCCCGCAAGCAACCAGTGGCGGAGTTATGGGGACTCAGACTCAAAAAATTAATACGGCCCTACTGAAAATAAAAAATGATTCGGTTTTTAGATAGAACAGTTTGTTATTGACAAAAAGTGCACATTCACTCTTTGCCTAACTCTTATAGTTTCATGGCAAAATTGATTTTATATGAAAATGTTATTTTGACTTTTTCTATTAAAAGTAAAATGTGAATAATTAAGTACTTACCATCCTATATGCATACAATTAAGTATATTTTAATTTTATAAACGTTAAATTAATAAGAAAAACGCATATCAATCGTGGCAGAAATTAAGAAATAAGATAAAATAAATATTTGAATAAATGGCGAATGCGCTGGTGAAAAACATTAAATGGAAAAGAGCGAATTTGAGATATGTATTTAGAAAATGTGATTTAATTTTGAGTTAACCATTAACAGATGGTATAATACAGGGCGTTTCGTTTACATTTAAAAAAATTATCTTGTAAATTTGTACACGAATAAATGTCAACGGTGTCTTAATAAAAACGAGCAAACTATTTTGTTTCCAATAACTGTGGAGTGAATGCTGATAGTTTGAGGGGAATCATTAAAGGAAAAATATGTGAAATGTTAACAATTTTTAAACATCTTGATGTTTTCGTGAACTAAAGGATAATAAAATAAGATAAAATAAATAAAAAATATAAAACTAATTTCTCCGACAATTTCCGTCACGAACAAAGACGAAGTGTACCGATGCCATACATCGTAAACATTATTTTAAGTCAGCGTCATAAATCATTGTGCTGATGTAGTGTACACTCCGAGTTTCGTCTTGTGAGTGCATAGATTCGATTATTATTAAATACAATGCTAGAGAGATATGTTCTTTACCAAGATATGATTATTATGCCCCTTCTTGTCATGGTATTACACAATTTTTCATTTATCATTGCGATTACAAAAGATGCTTTTAAATATGTCGCATAAGATTTACATGCCACGTAATTTTTTTATGTTTTTTTTTTTTAATATTTATTTCAAATAAACCGTTATGCATTAACCACCAATATATATTTTTCGCAAATATTTAGCCTAGTTAAAACTTAAACGTTTACTTGAACTTTTTTGTGACGTATTTACTACACTTTAATTGTCTGAATGGTTTGTCATTAAAATAATATTACAATATTAAATAAGCCCTTCCGCGAAGAGAAATCGATTTGAAAAATAACTGTTGCCTTATCAAAATTCGCAAATCACAATTTATGTGAAGCATACATTTCACAGTAGTTTACAATGCACTTGCTTCTTGGAATTGGCCGATCTACCAATTTGTTATTTAAGTAAAATGAGTAACCGTTCTAAGGTAAGTAAAAAATTTACTCCTATACCCTGTAAAAAAATTTCACTCAAATTTCACTCAATTTTACTCAGTAATATATCAATTTCTATCTACACCCGATTGAGTAAAATTTTCACTCTATTAGTATGAGTACAACTGAGTGAAACTATTGCATCAAATGAGCGAGTTTTACTCAAATCCTAGTTACTGCTGACTATCAATTGAGCGACTTTTCACTCTATTCTGAGTATGTAAAACCAATTATTAGTTGTTTTTTTTTGTTCTATTATTTTTTTTTTTTTATTATTGTTTAGTTTTTTTTTCCTCCTTGTTTTTTTTTTATTTACTTATTGTTTTTAAAATTAATTGTTGGTTTGATTCCGTTTTTGAATTTATTTCCTTGGCCGGGGTCCTCCTGTCCTGGCTGAGGCCCGCTAGCTGAGACCCGCCGCCGCCGGCTAAGGACTGTTTTCCTGGCGATCACGCTTTTCTGGAGCATCTAACGGGCCCCTATAGCAACACAATACATGTTCTTGACCCTAATATTCTATTGCAAACCAACAATTAAAAAATTTATTTCCCACTGTAGCCATACAGTTCACTTAATTTAATTATTTAATTGAAATAATGCTACAGCATAGATATACGCCAGAAATATTAAGTTCGCTTACCTTTAACGCATTAAAATTACATGGAGTTGTGGAACTTAAGAACAAAGACAGCATTTACCAGATGTAGATACCCTAAGACTAGAGAATCCTATTTGGACTTCAGACTTTATTGTCCAAGAAATTTTTTAAACAGATACTGTAATTTTTCAGGGACTGAAAAGTGTTCAACAGCACAACCCTTAGGTAGCACACTGGCCCACATAAACAGTTCCCGCTATATTATGTGAAATTGTTGTGGATTATTGACAATGGCTTAGGCTATCGGCTGTCGTTTCATCCTATATTTCAAATTATCGGGACCATGTTGTGCATATACAGAGCCCTTGCTAATGGATACATTATACAAAATATCCCACGAACATTAAACTGTCGTCATTGCAAATGACTGTCCTGAGAATGGAAGGGCAATTACGCTTCAATCAAATTTAAACCCCGTTTATCGCGGGCATTGTGAAATAAACAATATTTAGTGTAAATTTTTTAAATATTAATTCGCCATCCACAACTTGATTTATGGGGCTGCCAGCTGGTATTTGATTTTGGATCACTATCCTGGTATTTGCCTAATTTTGGCGTTGCTAATGTGACAAAATTATTTCGACAATCTTTTTTTAATTTTAAAAATTCATTTTGAATGAGTACTTTACTCACTGCAACAAAAATAATTAAATTGGAAAATTATATTCAAACTAATTTTTTTTTTTAAGAATTTAATGGGAATATCGAAAACTATTTAAAAAATCATATAAATAAACTTCAGATTTTAAAGAAAAAAATGGATGGCATTTTCAAACGACAATGTCAAAATCTTAGGGACATTATAATTGTTTTTTTATCTAAAAAAATATTTGCCCTTTTTACTAATTTTCTTTAAAAAAAATACAAAAATATTACTGAAGTTGTAGTATTTTCAACCCGTACATCGCTGGCCTATTGTAGTCTCTAGCGTCATTCGCGTTGTGCGCTCTCTCCCTACGTGGCTCCAGGCGATTCCGAATACTGAAATCCGATTTTGTTATTAACGTTTTTGCGATAGTGTTTACATTAGTTTTCAATAATGGTTTGTTGAAGTTGAATTTGCTGATATAAAATAGATATTATAAAATTTTATGTATTTCTTTCCACGGAAAAGAAATTCTTTCAAATTTTTGTCCGTTTTTTTCCTATATAAGACTTCTAACTACTGATATTGCGGGAACTAATAAAATATATGTTTTTTAAAGGGAATGCTTTGTTATTAGTTCCGTTAAGGGTCAACATAAATTTCATGTTGTTTCATTTAAATCGTAATATATCTAATTTTTATTCGGCATATATTTGGATGCCTATGTTTTAAAATTTTATACATAGCGGTCACGAAAGTTTAAAAGTATTTCAGGCATTTCAGAATGTGAATTGTTTGTATGTTTGGCTTTATTACTTCAGCAGGTAAGGTGGCTAAAAATGAATGAATATTTCCCATTTTAAATTCAACAAATAAAAGGCCACTCACTCAGAAAAATGTATTTGAACATATTTTACGATTTATGCCATAAATACAGCATCTTTCGCCTTTGATTATTGTTTAGAATCCAATTTTTGTTGTACGTTCTATTTAATCAACTTCATGTAAAATTAAAGTCAATTTTTTTTTTATTTGGATAATGTCAAAAATTCATGGAACAAACTCTGTGTGTGTTATCTAAGACATTACAAAGCGTTGACGAAGTTTTAGTCCTGATACAGGATGTCCTATTTCTACTTTAAGAAAAGAGAATCAGTGCAAACTCTTCAGGACTATGGGTACGAATTGTAGAAATGTCAAATTTTGTTCGACATCTGCATAGAAAAATTCACTCAAATTTCACTCAATTTTACTCAATAATGTATCAATTTCTGTCCACGCCCGATTGAGTGAAATTTTCACTCTATTAGTATGAGTATAACTGAGTGAAACTATTGCATTGCATTTACGTGAAGAATTTATTTGAGGAGTACCTATATTTGAGTGAAAGTACTCAGTTTTAGTTTAAATATAATCACAAATGAGTAAAATGATCAAAATGCCCAATATTGAGTGAAAATGTACTCAATAATTCCACTCAATGCATTCACTCCGAACCTTTATTGCTTTCGCTTACACCGATTTTTTTATAGTGTATACGGGTATTTATTTTCATTTTGAATAAATGTGAATCAGCGCAAGTGACAGAATTTCACTGAATTAAATTGTTACTCACTGACGAGTAACAGAAACTCACATCAGTCAAAATTTAAAATTAGTCAATTCTGCCTTAATATTTTCACTCATAAAATTACTGTTGTATTTATATTAACGGAGTGATTATTTCACTCAATCTGGTGTGAGCAGAAATTGATACATCATTGAGTGCTATTTGAGTGAAATTTCACTCACCTTTTGTACAATATATGAACTAATCTCACTGTTTTTCAAAGAACTGATCCCGCTCCAGTATAAAAGGGCATCATGTATATCTCCAATAGGAAATAGTTTTTACTTGATTTGATTTTCATTCAAACATATGCCCCGATTTTTTCCATAAAAAAGAGCAGCAAATTGAGTTAATCGGTTACGTATTTTCATTGCATTAGTGTTTGCCGGTTTCCCATTAACTACTATTAAAAAGTTTAATCGCTTCCAAAACATTAATAACCAATTTTTGGACCTGGTTTTATTTACATTTCCAGTCAGATCGTTCATTAAAGTTGAAATTGCCTGCTGATATTGACATTTATGGACCAGGGCAAATAGTGATGCCTGTCGCTTTGGTACGATAATTAAAAACATGAGATCGCTAACTAGACATCGTGTCGAAATACGAATAGCGCGATTTTATAAATATTCCAATTTGCAATAGAGCCGGACGTACGCGTAAAATACGGAAAACGAACACGCGGAACCAGTCACGCGAAAAATTACAGATTACAAAAAAAAGTTTTTTTAAAACTTCCTTATATACACAGTAAAAAAATTCCACTAAAATTTCAGTTAATTTTACCGAGTAATGTGTCAATATCTGTCCACACCCGATTGAGTGAAATTTTCCCTGTATTAGTATGAGTACAACTGAGTGAAACTATTGCATTAGAAACGAGTGAGTTTTACTCAAATCCGAATTACTGCTAACTATCAATTGAGCGACTTTTGACTCTATTCTGAGTATATAAAACCATTTTAGAGTTGGCTTTTTCTCTAATATGATTTAAATTTAACACTAATTAATTATGTATGAGTGATTTATTTTTGCACTCAATATTTAATTAATTAAAAACAGTCTGAGTAAAAAATGACTCAATAATAGTTCAATTTAAATCACATTAGAGAAAATGTCAACTCTAAATTGGTTTTATATACTCAGAAAATAGTCAAGAGTCGCTCAATTGATACTTACTTAGCAGTAACTCAGATTTGAGTAAAACTCTGATACAATAGTTTCACTCAATTGTACTCATACTAATAGAGTGAAAATTTCACTCTAATCAGGTGTGGACAGAAATTGATACATTATTGAGTGGAATTGAGTGAAATTTGAGTGAAATTTTTTTACAGTGAACCTATATTGTACGTTACAAATACGTAATTATAGATAACAATTTAACTATCCTTTTAAATAACCAAATATTAAACGAGACTTAATATGTTGTCTTTAATTATTGTAATCATTGCATTTAAATACATGACCAAAATGTCCAATATTGAGTGAAAGTGTACTTAATAATTTCACTCCGAACCTTTATTGCATTCACTCACACCGATTTTTTTACACATAAATATCCGTATAATTTATGTTCAGAAAATTGGATAAACTATGAATCAGCGCAAGTGACAGAATTTCACTGAATTAAATTGTATTTCTACATTCACATATTTTTTTATACATTCGACTTTGGTCTTTAATTGTCTGCTCTTACTCTGGAGACGCCCTATATCTCACTCTGTGGATGAATAAACAAATATTTTAATTTTAACAAAAGACGTTCTGTGGAATGGACGAAACTTAATGTACCTGCTTCATTCCAAAGATGAACTTGCACCGAATCCTAAACTATTGACCACTTGCAACTTAATACGTCTTATATCCGTCGCATAAAAGCTAATCTATGCGACTTCAGGAATTTCCTGTTCTCTTTTAAGGAATTCTTCAAGTACTCAGTTGTCTCCTTATGCATCTTTATGTATATTATAGTGTCTTTCTTTGCACCTAACTTATGACTATACCCCAAGAAATGCTTGTAAGCAATATAATTTAAAATCTTTAAAATAAATAAATAGGAGTTGTGTTAATTTTACATAATAAAACAATACGTTGCACTTGTTTAGCCTCAGTTATAAATAAAAAATAAACAAAACAGCAACATAATTAAACCGTGAACAGCTTAAACTTAATCAGAATCCGATCTTCAATTAAAATGCTGTATTTCTCTGAAAAGTTGCTACTGCCAGTGTACTTCACACGTGTTATGATATGACGGTATGGTAAGAGTAGGAAATGGTGTACAAGAAAGTGTTTGTGAAATGCCTTTGTAGGGTGTATTTCTGAGTGTTGATTTTCTAGTTTTTGTATGATATTATGAAAAAGTATGTATACGATTCAAAGAAAGTTCCACATTTAAGAGATTATGCGAGCTTTGAACGCCAATAAGTTAATGTTGAGATAATGAGAAATTGTAAACCAGAAATTTTAGAGAATCCTGGTACAAGTACCCAAAGAATAGACATAAGATTTCAGGTATGTTATATGCTGTAAAAATCAAATAGCACATTGCAGGATAAAATAATATTTGGAACTAGTAGATTTGAAAAAAAAGAATTAAAATTCACAGGTGATTTTTAACAGAGTAAACTGAGCTATCTATATTTTTTTATTAAACCTATCAACATCGAGAGTGTTTAGGAAATATGTAACGTAAAACCGGTACTTGATTATCGTGAAATACGATATTTCAATATTTTATATCCGGGTTGTTGTAATATTTACGATTTATAAAATATTATTTACCATTGTCCTAGCGAGTCAGGGAACACACGCGAGTTTAGTATTTTAAACCGCATAGTTAGATAAAACGACAATTACGATATCGTAGAAAAAGAACGCCAACGCAGTAACAGCGTACTAATTACCATCGGAATTGTTTTTGATTCTGTTTGAAAAAAAAATTATCCAACAATTGGATATCAATTAAATGGCAATTAGTTGAAAATCAATTACAGTATAAAATCGGCACTCTCAAAAAAGGTGCCGGGCGCAGGCGTTTTCTATTTAATTTCAATTTACATTTAACCCAAAATGTTTATCATTATTGATTGCTTTGCTTGATTACCTAATTCTCTATCCATAATGACTAAAGGCTGTAAATGGAGCGAACATTATCCAGTCCATTATTGCAGCTGTGATAATGCATATGATGAAGACATCTCACGGCGCTGCATTAAAAATTTAAACTTGAATTTGTACTTGAATTCAAAATTTCGTACTCAAACTGTTATTAAAAATATTAAATATCATGCTTGAATACGAGATTTAATACTTGAACTCGAAATTCTGTACTTAAATAAAAAATTCAGTAGCTGAACCGAAATATATATCTACTTTAACTATCTTTTTTTAAAAATATCCTTATTTTAGAAGCTGTAGAGTATAGAGCTATTTCCAAATAAATTTTCGGGAAAATTATCCGAATAAACAATAGTAACGTACGTTTCCAAATGATTCCCTACTTAAATTCGATATTGAATAGTACTTGAATTCAAAATTTAGAACTTGAGTTCGAAATTTGTTGATGCTTGAATACGAAATTTCGTACTTCAATAAAAAAATTCGTGAGCGGATTAAAACGTATGTTCTCGAACGATGTATTACTGATTTCGAAATTTAAACAAAATGTTGAAAACTTTTCATGTCAATTTGGATAGACTGTGACATCTAAAATTTTTGTGTTTCTTTATTATCATTGAACGAAACTGTAGTTTTTTTTGATAATATCATAATTTAGTATTTAGATTGAAATTCTATACTTAAATAACAAACTGAACTTGAAGTAAGTGCTTGAACTCATGAAATTCGAAATTTTTTACTTGAATTCAAAATTTCGCAGTTGAACTCAAAATTTCGTGCTCAAAGATTGTTATTAAACTTGAAATTTATCTATGACAATATTCAATTCATAATTTTGAAGTTTATATTTGAAATTTAAATTCCATAGTTAAAGACATTGAACGTGAATTTCATGCTTGAACTCAAGATTTGATACTTAAACTCGAAGTTTCATACTTAAATTAAGAATTTAGTAGCTGAACTGAAACTAGAAGTGCTGTTTTTTCAATAATTGGCATAATTATTGACGCACATATACTAAGAAATAGTCATTGCTATTTCCAAATTAATTTTCTGGAAATGAATCAGAATGAACGTACTTCCCCAAATGAATCCTTGCCGAAATTCCATATTGAATAGTACTTGAATTAAAAATGTCATACTTGAACTCGAAATTTCGTACTTGAACTCGGAATTTCGTACTTGAACTCGAAATCGCGTACTTTAACAGTAAATTTCATAAGTGGACTACGAATTATATTCTAAAACTATTATTGGACTCCATGTACTCATTAGCTTGAAATAGGGTGAGTTATTTCGACTTTGATAAAACTTTGTGGCGTTGGAATCCTCTTATGCAAATTTGAATAGACCATCACGTCTACAATTTTTGTGTTTCTCTAATATTACCGAAATAAACAATAATCTTTTATTGATAATTTAAAATTTTCTGATATGGATTGATTATCCATACTTAAATTAAAAATTGAACTTAAAGTTCGTGCTTGAACTTAAGAAATTTGATATTTAGTACTTGAATTCAAAATTTCGAAGTTTATCGTCAAATTTCGTAATCGTACTGTCATTAAATTCGAAATTTAACTAGAATCGACCTAAAATTTGCAGGAAAATTCAGAAATTTTAATTGTTCAAAAACTTGGATATTGGAATTTCGTATACTATTTTCATAACACTTTTAAGTTTCCAACTTATTTTAGAACATTCGAAAACTTGTTTTTCGGTGAGCGGGATCGAATTGTGGAAGAAAATGTTTCGAATAAAATATGTAAGATTTTGAATCACAAATTAGATAATGACCTTTATCAGTTTGACCTTCACAAGCTACAAGGTCAAACCAAGGTATCAAATATATTTGAAGGTAAAAGGTAGCAGCATTTAAAAACGTATTTGATTGAAACTATTAGTATGATTTTGACAACAATTTTGAATTTTTGTTAAGTTCTGGACATTCTGGATGCTCCTAGAAACGATTTAAGTCCAAGTATCGTGTGAGAGAAGCGACTTATAATTATGTCATCATCTTTTTGTTTAGTTTAGCCGATATTACAAAAGAAAATATTTTTAATATTCCTCGTTACATAACGTAATTTCGAATGCAGAGTTCCTACATCTAATACAGTTATGTGAAAGCAATGCCGGATACTAAAGGGGATCAAGTGTGGAATGAAAATTTATATGACGCCTACTTCCCAGGAGTTGCGAGATATGCTAGATTTGTACTTATACCAGTCTTATCGATGTTATAGATTGGGACATTCGTGGAGTTCTCTGGGTTTCTCTAAAGCTGAGAGCTTAGGATAGTTCTCAAGGCGAATCCTGAACCCGGGCCATTGGCTGGCGGATGACAAATTTCGAATTGATTTTCGCAAGGAACAGCGGCAGCAATGTTCAAAAATACTTAAATTTACTAATTTCTTATACCTGCATACAAAATTACTAGTGTGTAAAAAGTATTTAATTATAGGTATTAGTGTCTAAAATTAAATAATTTTACATTTGTACCTTTGCGCATTGCGTACAAAGAGACGACCAGCGTTCCATAGTTTCATCTCTCGATTTATCAGTTTCCAACTTAGGCGTTTCCTCCCGTGTCATATGCGTGTTATTATTTTGTATATCCTCGAACGAATTTAACATATCAAGAACATCGCTCGGTAAATAACGTGTAAGAAAATTTGAGCACGATACGCGAGTGTGTCGGTGAGTGATTCGCACTTGTCCTATTAGCAAAAGCGCTGGCTATTTGTCACAATAAAGAAAGATATATAAATAAAAGGTACCTACATACATATTTGTTTTTACTAAAATCGACAATAACAATTTTTGGAATCTTCTAAAAAGATGCGCCCATGGAATCGCACTTGCCACACACCTTACCCGTATGGGTATAGTGTATAAATATTCACTTAGTGTTTACATTTTACGTACTATACAGCGTCCGTAAGGTTACTACTTTACACACTAATCAACTTATGAAATCCTAGTAATAATAATATCTTCATGAATCAATGACTATTAACCTGAAAACTGCAGACTCGTAGGGGCGATGTATTAATATTCTGCTGGTGTTACTGCAAGAGTATATTCCAACAAAATTTAAGAATCTTCTCCTACTTGCTAAGCGGATAAATTCGTTGCCGCTTAGGAATCATTTGCGTTTAAAGAAGTAGCGATTTCGTTAAAATACGCCGAATCGGCAATTTCAGTTAAACTAAAAGTCACCTAAGGAACTTTATTAGAGTAGTTTCATTCGCCGTTTTCCTTCTATTTTAATTTCCTAATGAAACCAGTTTAAAAATATATCGCGTCCTGCGTTTAGTGTTAATTTAAATGCATATTTGAAGCTCCCTTGCACCTCTTGGAGTGTTATTTTATCGTTTGAGATTCTTAGTTTGTTTCAAGAAGAATGATGTGGCAATAGTTAACCTTGATTCAGTTTCTTCAATAAAAATCAATCATTTGACCGTAATAGGATGAAATTAGTGTTAATATACACTTTTTACCCCACAGTGCGTAAAGTATTAGCGTAATGTACATTACGCAGACTCGAGTTAGTGCGAAAAATGAATCGATTTGATTCAAACAGTATGTATTTTAAAATTATTTGTGATTTCATTTTTGGTACTAGTGTTTACGCACTGAAGTACATTACGCATTAGTTCTGGTTTATCTCACGAGGTAAAAGAAGTAAGCGTTAAAGTCTGTGTCGTTCTGTCAATTTCTTACGTTTACAAACAGACATATTCGACTTCTCTACAAAATAGTGCGAAGTCTCGCCTCAGCATGTCTTCTCCTGTGTTTACTTTGTAAATCTAAAGACGGCACGTAGTGTTCAAATGTGATTTTCATCCCAAAGGAACAGCTTTAGACGCAACACTAGATATAAACCGTGAGATGTGCCTCCTAGATGTCCACGAAGGTTTACACAACTCAGACCGTGAAGCCATTACACCGTCCTTGCAATATGAATATATTTGGCCCCATGCGACTGAGGGTTGATAATCGTAAACAACTTTTATCTACCTACGCAGACATGTCGTGTTGGTGAAGTAAATAGTCAAGACCTACTTAATATTATTTTATAGCACGTACAAAATATTCTTTATGTTGATAAGCAAGGGGAGAGCCCTTGGTAAACTTGTATGAATCGAGCGCCTTCTTGATTTTAGTCCCCAGTGTATATTTTTAACCACTTTTCGGCAAATATTTAACACAGTTTCTATTCGTTGCGGATATATACTTCAATTCAGTTTCAATAAGCTTCTAATAATGTATTTGAAGTGGGTAAGTGATAGTAATATCAGGATACGAAGATTTTCTGCGTATATCAGTTCGTTCTGTTGCATTGTGGTTACCTAGGGCATAGTTAATCCTATGGGAGGTAAAGTAATGTCGGGACAATTAGAAATTGTGGTTGTTATCCCACCATACCGCCCGCTGTTGCTAACATAAGCAAATGAAGTAGACCAAATTAACAGGGTGGGATGCGCCAGGCGAGAATTACACACATATTTTTTCCGTATTATCCTCCCTATCTCCTTTAAAATAACAAATAAACGTCGTGTTTAAATTATACTAAATTGAATTGAGTTGTCAAGGAAGTGCTGCGTTAGAGCGACATAAGGCTTCTGTAATATTTAAGATATTTACAATGTCCGATGGCTTATCTATACAGGGTGTCTGCGAAAGGTTGGGAAATCTCGAACCTGGAGCTAGTGGTGGCCAAAGTCGATTCATCATAAACTGCAAACATATTTGTTTCAAAACTACCAGTTCCTTGTATTTTTAAAATTCAGTAATAATTAGGAATTATTCAAGACAAATGTAGCATATTATAATCAAACTTATGTTTTCTTGAAAGAAAATTGTAGGTCACAGAATGGCGTAGGTGGGAAGTAGCACGATAGATGGAGCCACTTACACTCTGTGTATACACGTCTCCATATCGACACTAAAGCCGCTGGATCGTTCGTCGGTTGTGTGATCTACGACATACTGATGAGCACCAACACCGATTTATGTCTGATGGGTTAAACTGACGAACGATCCTAGCTGTTGTACTAGGTGTGGTGTTGCGAGTACAATCCAATGCTGGTCGGGGCATGTACCTCGCGCGGGGTAGTTGTTTCTCGCAACACTGGCAATTTAAATACTACGCCTTTTTTAATTTAAAACTAAACATTTAAATAGAGTTTATCCAAATCGATGGATAGGCTGGTCAGGACAAGTGTCTAGATCACCAGATTTAAATCCTTTGGATTTCTACTTGTGGGGTGATTTGAGAAGACGTGTTTACGGCATGTATACGGAATATTGGGACACCCTGTACATATTTTATAGATATTGTAACGATAATGATCAAACACTGGCAGCATCAGCGTAACTTATGTCACCCCGACAACAAAGGGAGATACATATGTATAAGAATTGAACAGATATACGTCCTAATACGTTTGTAGCGTGTCGACGAGCGATATTTCCAAGCCGGCGTAGGGGAATGTAATATTCAGAACTCTACTTATCTAATTGAAACGATGCCCCTCCATATTGCTGCTCAGAATTGTTTTCGCCGTAACGAGTTTTTCAGTTATAAAATCGTTTTTACAACAATAACCCGCCCGTGTGGTGTTTGCTCCAAAATGGGTTTTGAAATGAACGGAGTTCATTTATTTTTTCATTGGCCTTTTCAGACAATAAAACTTTTCAAATGTTTTTTTTATTATTTTAAAATGTACAAAAAATTTAAACTACATATTTTTTACCTGGTTCACTGTTGATTTAAAATTTTATAACCGTGATGAAAAGTTTAATGCAACGGGTTGATTTCGCATTTGAAGCCAATAATTCTTAACTCTCACATTTTTTTCTAATACCTACCTTTATTAAATTTTCATGGACGACAGACATGCTTGAGAATTTTCTAATGGATGTGTATTTTTAAATAATTTATATTCGCAATACAGGGAGATACATTTGCTGCCACTTAATTTTTATTGTCGATGTACATGATTAGGACAAAATGTAGTCCCGCAGCATCAGAACTTACAGTAAAGAAAAACAATTGAACATCAATCTAAAATATGGGAAATATCCGAATTCATGATCTCATTGCACCATAACCCCATAGCTTGCTTCATAACCCCGTAACCCCATAACCCCGTAAACCCGTAACGCCGTAACCCCGTAACCCCATAACCAGAGATGTGTGAGAGATCTCATACATCAAAGGTTCGAAAATAGACGACTGAGGATTGGCAGGCTTCCCCAACCCCATAACCACATAGTCCCGTAACCCGGGGTATACGAGGATGTATAATCACGGAATTCTGTGGGGACATGGATCTGATACATCAGGGGTCCGCAACTACACGACTGTAAGTTGGCAGGCTTTCATGACCCCATATCCCAATAACCCCGTAGCCTCACAACTCTGTAACTCAATAACCCCGTAACCCCATAACCTCGTGCGAGAATTCGAGTCTGTAGTCCTATTGTAACTACTTAACATCTTAACATGTTACTTATTGTAACAACTCTCTTAACATGGGGTTTGCAAGGTTTGGCCATATAGATTTGTGTTACAAAGTCACTCGGGATCTATACTTAAAAAACGCAATAAATATCCTGACTGTACAATCATTAATCGCGAGTCTGCAGCCAAAATCGTTCAAATAATAGGTTACCCTGTTATGGGGCTATAGGGTTATGGGGTTATAGGGTTACGGGGTTATTGAGTTACGGGGTTATAGGGTTGTGGGGTTATAGGGTTGTGGAGTTATAAGGTATATTAAGTTATAGGTTTATGGGGTTGTAGTGTTACGGGGTTATGATGG
Source organism: Anoplophora glabripennis (assembly GCF_000390285.2). Classification (NCBI taxonomy): domain Eukaryota; kingdom Metazoa; phylum Arthropoda; class Insecta; order Coleoptera; family Cerambycidae; genus Anoplophora; species Anoplophora glabripennis. Next base: position 530,419 of record NW_019416220.1, on the reverse strand, counting down.
AATGAGATCATTAATGTTTTTCCAATCACTCACACGATTTGAAAGTTACTAACTGCTTCCAGGTAAGTTGCTTTTTTTAGCTTTTATTCAAAGCAAAAAAACAATTTGGACTTTCCCAGTAACGACATTTTATTTTCCAAGTGCAAGCCACATCCTGCGAGCCAGAATATGTACTTGCCTACATTTAATTGCATTTTGAAGTTGTATGGCACAAATTGTAGCTGGTGGTGTTTTCTGTATACACTGTAATTAGTGTTAATTAATTTCTTTATATTCCTGGGGCGTATTACAAATCTAGAAATTACGTTCACTATTTGCAAAGAACAATAATCTTCGTTGTGTCGGACGTGACAGATTGGTTTGGATTTCGATTAAAGTCCGCATCCGCTTTGAATTAATTTTATATTTGTCGGAACAAATATATTTATTAGATTATAAGGAAGCGATGCAGAATGGCCAGTTGTAAGCTTTGCAGTTGTTGGATGAGGTGGGATTAATCTGCTTTAGCAAACGTTGCGAAACTGGGATATAACATTTGCGTGGTATTTAGTCTGTTGCAAGTTCTACAATTCCACTTTTTACCAAATGTTTAGCTCTGTTTTTGTGAATAAATACGTGCGGTACTTCTATAAATAATATTAAAGCTGTGTAGGAACGATGAACAGAGATTATGCAAGAAAAAATTGGATTATTTGTGAAAAATGCTATTAAAATTTGTACCATTATGTGCGTTGAAAAGGTAAAGATGTGAAACAGGGAAGTTAAACACAGAGATGCACGATTATTTTTATCCTTAGAAATGTCGTTCTCTAAGCGTTCATTTTAGAAATTCTGTATTTAGAAAGCAATATATAGGGGGTTCAGTTTATATTTACAAGTAAATAAATAAAATAAATTTTGGTTTCGACAATGCCTACGTATGTTTTCAGCCACGAAAATTGTATAATTTCAAATATTTCCAATTTTCACCACCAAGAACGGCGGTGACATCATTTTTAAGATTAAGGCGATGTTTCGCATTGTATTAGCTATGAATTTTGTTCGTGCAACTCTTTTAGTTTCGACAATGCCTATGTTTTTCCCAACGATATTGCGTTTGCGTGTTCAAATTGTTAGTTTTCTGAGCCTGCGACGAATTTACTTCTTCCGCAAAGAGATTTACCTTTATTTTCCATTTTTCGGAAAATATACACCCTATGGAATTTAAAATAGTTTTGTATTATCTTTTGGTTCACGAAAACATCAAGATGTTTAAAAATTGTTAACTTTTCACATATTTTTCATTTAATAATTCCCCTCAAACTATCTGCATTCACTTTACAGTTATTGGAAATAAAATAGTTTGCTCGTTTTTATTAACACAAGGTTGACACTTATTCGTGTACAAATTTTGACAAGATATTTTTTTTCAGTGTAAATGGAACACCCTGTATTATACCATGTTAATGGCTAATTCAAAAATTAAATCACATTTTCTAAATATCTCAAATTCGCTCTTTTCCATCAGTGACTATTTGTTATAGTCACTGTTCCCATTTAATATTTATCACAAGCGCATTCGCCATTTATTCGAATATTTATTTTATCATATTTCTTAATTTCTGCCACGATTAATATGCATTTTTCTTATTAATTTAACGTTTATAAAATTAAAATGTACTCAATTGTATATACAGGGTGGCCAAATGAAAACGAAACAGAGCCATTTTCAGGTACTGCGTCAAGATTGTAGAAAAACGCTCAGACCCTTCGATTTTAGATTAAAGGGGGACATTCTTTGCTGGTATTTTTGATTCCGCCACTTTCATCCCCAAGCAAGGGTAAGCATCACAACAAAATATTTAAATGGCATTGGAGGTTGAGTAATATTTCTTTTCAAAGCTCTTTACAACAGACTTTAAATTTGGGTAATTATTATATCGCTCTTTAGAATGGCTTCAAGAAAAGTGACAGTTTCTATTTACTGTTTCTGTAACTATCCAGTATGTTTGTTTTAAGCTAGACACAAGGCATTCGATATTTTTTGGTATAAGTATAGTAATTTTTTTACCACTGCAATATTTAATATTGTAGCAACTCGTGTATACAATTTTCCCTAGTGAAAAAATGTTACATTACACACACGACAAAAATAACTACTTTTAGCTTTTGCTGTCACAAAAAATGTTTTTAAAATTTACGTATTCTCCCATTAGCTCGGTTATTTTTACTCTATTATACAAGTATTAAGGTAATTTAATTTGAAACGACGCCGTTTTTAGACTATTGATGGCATCAAAGCAAATTCGTCTATCCTGAAAAGAAACAACTGACTGTCGGACGTACTATTGTTTTTATCATAATCAGCGTCATAAAAACGGCTTAAAAATGAGTGCTCTTTATTACACTTCATATAATAAAAAGCAACATATGCGGTTCCGAGTGGGATATTTATTGCGATACAAGTACTTTATACGATAATTTCAAATATCACCTCCCCATTTAACCTAACCAAATACAATATAACGGGCGATTTAAAAACCTGGAATATCGAAAGGTTTAACGTAACAATAAAAATCAATAGAACCGCATTAAATATATACAAAGCGTATAATACGCTACCGTTTATTGTGGCTGGTATCGACGAGGCTGTAAAACGGTTAAATTACAGGTTTTCATAAATTAGAATCGTACTAAAATGGAAACCCGTACACGCGGAAATAGACCCCTGGTTATTATTTTACGCTGGATATGAGACATCGCCTTACACAACGATTATACAACCCACAATACACTAGAGTGTAATGTATAGCGGGCCGGGTACATGTGTTATATAAAACCGCGCGTAGGTGCTCGGTTTCTAACATGTATCTACAGAGTGAGTCATTTCAACTTACTTATTATTTATTAATTAATTAATTAAAATGTCATTTTTAAAATTACTTTACTTTACAGTTATTTATGCCGCGCGTATATGTAATACTTCTTTTACTACTGAAAACTCAATAAATGAGAAAAAAATTCCTTTACGCACTAGTGTGTAAAGTGTTTAATTTTATACACTAATGCACAATGTGGTTTAAAGTTGTGTTAATATTACTTAGTACGTGGTTGCAATGATTTATCATAAAGAGACATATGATTTATAGAAGAAATTTTTTTCACACTAGGTGTAAAAAAGTTTTCAGGCACTAGTGTGATTTAGTGTTTTTTCTAAAAATGTTTGAGAAAAATTAAAATACTGTTATTTGTGCCTCCGTATCCGGTAATACTTTTTCACTAGTGAAAACTTTCAATTAAGGGAAAAAATACTTTACGCACTAGTGCGTGAAGTACTTAATTTTATACACTAATGCGTAAATTGTTTAATGTTGAAATGAAGTAAGATATTAAGGTAATTATTGATTGTTTCCCCGCATGTACTCTAAATTAATAACGCTTTGATTCAAAATATGGTTTAAAGTCGTGCTAATATATAATAATATATTGGGATGGCAAGGCATATGATTTATAAACACTAGTGTGTAAAATATTTTTCACGTTAAATGGCCAAATATGACAGGGTTTGTTGTTTGAGGACATTTATTTATGCTGCGTATATACTTTTCACTGTTACTGAAAGATATTGTATACATTCAGTCGCAAACAACTTACGCACTAATGCGTAAAATTCTTAATTTCACGCACTAGTGTCTTGAGAAAAGTTACTGCATATCGTATATTTTCTACTGTGAAAATCATATGTTATAACTTAAATCATACACAATTTATTGTACGCACTAATGCGTAATGTGTTCAATTTTACTCGCTAGTGTTTGAAATGAAATAAGATACGTAATTATTGATGTTCTTTAAAATAAATAAGTACTTTGAATCAAATTTAATTATAATAAATCAAGATTATAGTCATATGATTACTTAATAATTGTCAATACGACAATTTTCACATTAGGGTGATTATTTTTTATGCACTAGTGCGAGAGAGTTACATTTTACGCAATGTGTAGTGAGCGCAAAGTTAGTGTTTTACGTGTGACAGAAAATTTAACTATATTTGTCCATTTTATATACTGTGCGATCATCGATGTACTTATACGGAAATTTGCATTAACATACTTAAATTTATTAAAAAAATTACATATACAGATGTAAGAAGTATTTATTAAAACAAAAATTTTATTTGAAAAGTTGATATCACATAAACTGTTGTGTATGTAGACACATTGTATGTTTGACACAAATGTTTTTATCGGAAACAAGTTATTGCGGACAGTTTTGACAGATTTCAGTATGAGATGGACATACTGGTAAACTTCGTTATTAACCTAAAATTTATCATACGTTAATTTAAAACACTTTGTATAAGGAATAAAAAAACTGATATCGAAAAATAAAGTTCTTTGTCCTTTAAGCCAACTGGACATATTTGTGCAAATTTAAAACAGCAAGCGTTTTTTTTTCCAATTATTTATGAAATTTGAATAAATTCTGATACTTACTCCAAAACTGCTCCTCTAAGTCTCTGGATTCTGGAATAAAAAAAATCATTAGTATAGTTATTTGCACCTTTCATTTTAAATATACAGGGCGTTTCGAAACAATGAATACATTACATCATCAGATGCTTTTAATAATTGTGTACAAATCGAACAGACTTTGCCTTTGAGTCGTTACTTCATTTCGACTTTGTTTTTCTTCCTAAAATTAAAACGCGATTATAAATTAATCTGAGTATCTCAGTGGGCACAAACACGTCTCAAGTAAGTTCTGATAGGATCCCAACTCAAAATCGGAAGAAGTTAAATTATTATTTACGAACAGCATTCACATTTTGTAAATGTTGATCTTATTCAACATTATGCTCTGATGAAGGAATGACTAAATTAATAAAGATTTAACGTTTACTTAATCCTTTTATCGTCCCCGTTTATTTAGTACTTTTCGTCTTCGGAGCTCGCGAGTATAAATAATAAGAATGAGGAACGAAACTGAAAAGTCAACAAAATCGCTGTAAATAATCCAGAAGATGTAAATTTTTTGCTGTAATAATTTCCCCCCTTTTTGTAAATTCATATTTGCATACCCACAGATGATATAAGTCATTTTTGCTACCATACTGTACATTGCGTAATAGTGACATTTTTACACTAATGTGCAAAGTAAACACTTTACGCACTAGTGCACATAATAAATTATTTACATTTTAATATATCACAGTGGCAATACTAACAATCACTTCTAAGCTATCAAAGTACCGAAATAATTACGCAAGATGTGCAGCACGTAGACTAGTGCATACAGTAAATATTTTACGCACTAGTGCACAATTTAATTTGAACAATACTTATTTGTTCTAAACTGATATTACTGAAATTCGAGGAAATAATCAATAATTGCGTGACTATCTAGAATAAATAGCGAAAAGTACTTTTTTCACTTTATACACTTTTTTACTTAAGTACATAACGTGATGAAGTTTACGACCACCTTGTATATAATAAAGACCTGCTGTGAAATAACTATAAAAGTTAAGTCTTTTCTTCTGCCATACTGTACAGTACGTAATATGTGACATTGTTACACTAGTGTGCAAAGTAAACACTTTACGCACTAGTGCAGATAATAAATTATTTACATTTTGATATCAGACTGGCACATGATTGCTGATATATGCGAGAAAATAATAATAATTGCTTTCATTTCATTCTAGACACTAGTGTAAGGGTGCGTAAAATTTATATATCTTTTTGTACAACCGAATGTAAAAAGTATCGAAATAACTACGCAACATGTGCAGCACGTACGATTTTTCACACTAGCGCATACAGTAAATATTTTACACACTAGTGTACGATTTAATTTAAACAGTACTTTGCTATAAACTGATACTATTATTTACGGAAATATACGAGGGAATAATCAATTACGTGACTTCCAGAAGAAATACTGTAAAGTACTTTTTTCACTTGTGAGTTTTATACACTTTTGTTGGTTAAATACTTCATATTTAATAAAATCATTGATATAAGATAGTGCGCGGTCTGTTGTACCGAATTTGCCAAGTATGAGTATAATAAATTCCAAATTGAAATTACTAACAGCTAAATTATCAGTAATTATTGCCGGGGTAATTGCTACGCAACAAAGCAGTGAATTAATTAGTTGAAATTTTGGTATCACAATTTGCAGCGCGGACTGCGAGTTGCTGATGCATGGGTTACTAAAACAACCTTGAGGCACCCAGCGACGTGTAAAACTATTGTTAACTACATACGATAATAGTGTTTACTACATCTAGATTCCATAAATTATTTGCCATATTAGTACACGCGGATTTAACTAACCGTCCTGTAGTACTTCCATGTGGATGTAAGATTTACGACTAGATCCTCTGGGTTTAGTACCGCGTTTGAACGTCTAATCAGCAATAGGAGCAAAAGATGACAAATCGTTTCGAAATCGAGCTCCGGGCGAGTTTAAGAATATCGTACGCGGTGGCGAAATATTGTAGTACTACTGTGCACAGCAAAGGTTCTAAAATTGTTGTCTTAACATGAAAAAATATATACTTTATGTATTCACTAGAGCGGAAATTACTTCCTTTTACGTATTAGTAAGTAAAACACGTAATTTCACACATTGGCGTGTGTAAAGTACTCCATTTTACAAATTAACGCGTAAAGTACTTCATTGCACATTAGCGTAAAAGGTGCGTCAATTTACGCATTAGTACGTAAAGTACATGATTTTACACGTTAGCGAGTGCTGTACTTTATTTTACGCATTGGTAGGCACAGTATATCATTTTACCCATCAGCGAATTAATGTGTATGTACCTTAATTTTACGCCGTCGCGCAAAAAGACTTCTTTTTTCGCTTTAATGCGGAAACTCTTAATTTTGTTTGCAATATTCGGTAAAATATTTAATTTTATGCAATAGTGTGTATACTTCTAGGCATTAGTTAATAGTCATCCTGCGTATTTGTGCGTAAAGTTATGCTTTATGTCAGTGCGTAAAGTACTTCATCTTCCGTATTTGTGTGCAAAGTATTTTCTCTTGCGTATTGGTGCGTAAAGTACTTCATCTTTAGAGAAAGAATTTCATTTTATGTATTAGTGCGCAAAGTATTCTATTCTACGTATTAGCACGTAAAGTACAGCAAATATTTGAAAATGTTTTGATTACTTGACTCTGCTTTCACGAGCATACCTGTGACATGAGGAAAAATATATACTTTAGATTTTATTTTACGTTCTAAAATGTAAACCACTTAATTTTACGCAGTAGTGCGTGAAGTACTTTATTTTACGCAATGGTGCGTAAAGTACAGAGGAGCTTCTGTGTTTCCATAGTACGACTGCGACATGAGAGAAAATAGTTCATTTACATTTTATTTTACGCCTTAGAGTATAAATGCTTAATTTTACGCACTAGTGTGTAAAGTATTTTATATTAAATATAGATGCTTAAAGTGCCTAAAATAAAATATGTTATTTTGAAATAAGTATACGTGTTCCACAATATCTTGTAAGGTTTCCCCGATATGGGTATCGCATTTTACGGGCTTCGTGTTAGTGGAAGGAAATTTTTAATAATTAAGTATAAAGAATTTTTAATGGAGAATTAATGTTTCAAAAGGAGTTTTTTATTTTGTGGGTTTCGCTAAAGTTTCGTGCTCTTCCGTCAAAGTTTTAAAAGCTGTCGCGAAATAGAGCAAAAGAGATGGTCAAGCCCCAGTATCGAGTAGTTTCTTATAATTAATTAGGAGATATTAGTGGCTGGTCTAGTAAAAGTTGCTTCTTATTTCTGCCCGAGTCCTCCCTAAGTTGTCATCTAAGTTTAAATTAAAATTAGTGGCACAACAGGAAAATAGAAAGTTTTCAGCTGGCATTTGCGAATATATAAAAAATGAATTTAAAGGACAACCCGATAAATTCCGAACTTTTGTAATTTTCAACTGTTTCAAAGTTTTAAGGAAAACTTGACACAATTGGACGGCACAGTAAATGTTCAAAAAGTTTTACGCGCTATCAAGACTCAGGTGTGACTTTTTACAGGGTAACCCTTAAGTACAATAGAAATTTCAGGAGCGCCTAATTTCCAGCTACGTCACCGCTAAATTAAAAAAACATCAGCAATAAACTCCAGTCACAATGTTGAAATATGTTTAAATGTAATGTAATCATTATAAGTCCAAAAACATTGAATCAAAAAATATATTATGGGCGTTCACCTTGTATACAATTTCGGAGAGGTGAGGTTTTAAATGTATTATAGTAATTTATTTTGTATAACTTAGGGGTATTTTCATGTGTTGGTATTTGCTAAAATGTTCCCTTCCTACTATGCGTAAAATTCTAACTACGTTTGTTGTACATTACGCTTCTAACTAGGCTCCATACACATTATGCTTCTAACTACACACACTGTACATTATGCTTCTATCTACACACGCTGTACATTATGCTTTTAATTGAACATATTCGCTTCTAACTACGGACGCTCAAATTATGTGTATTTGCTCGGTTAGATCGTTTTAAACTCATTTACGTTTAAAAAATTCTAACTACACACGTTGTACATTACGCTTCTAACTCTAATTACGCAAGGTGTACATTATGCTTTTAATTGCATATATTGTACATTACGCTTCTAACTACGGACGCTCAAATTATGTGTATTAGTTCGTTTTAAACTCATTTATGTTTTAAGAAAATTCTAACTAGGACTGCTGTACACTATGCTTCTAATTACGCTCGGTGTACATTATGCTTTTAACTACACATACTGTACATTACGCTTCTAACTATGGACGCTCATAATATGTGTATTTGTTCGATTCCATCGTTTTAAACTCAAATAAGTTTAAATCATCGCATTTAAACTGAAAAGGAATAGAAATAACCTTTGCAAATATATTTTTTAAGTTTTAAATATTTAATACATTGTATATCCTTATTCATAGCGACTTTACCGTTTCTTTTTTAATTTAATTTAAAATTTTAGGCATGGGTATGAGAAAGTGTGGGTGACTTTTTTGTACTAGATAATGAAAGTGTTTCACCTTAGTAGACTTTATCTCTTAAAACACAGCTTTATCGTATCTTTTTGTACCGATACGCGTAATAATTTCTAGCTTATCTCTGTAGAAGCGATCGTGCTTGTAATAAAAAAATGTAAATTCAGATAAATCTGGTAAATTAGCTCTTCGGAGATGGCTGTAAAGGATTGGAGGGGAAGCAGTGCACGTCTCGGACAAGTTATAGATAATCTGGACAAGTATTATGTGAGAAATTTATAACAGGACAGTGTCTTCATTATAATAAGTTTTTTTTATGGTAAATATGACAGTGTTACGGATTATTTTAAGAATAAGTCCGAGGACTAATTTAAGTTTTATGTAACTATAACAATTAGCCACATTTTAAATGAGAGAGAAATTTTCCAGTAATTTCTTTTTTGAATCTTGTTTCCCTAAAACAAGCATTTATCTTTCCTTTTAGCAGAATTGTAGGATGTATTTGTTGTGATTCAGAGAAAGTGTCCTGTTATCAATGAATGTCATCGCGGTTTTATCTCTTAAATTAAAAAAAAAACTTTATGAGATAATATAATGAAACCCTAACATTGAAGAGAAAGAAAATATAGCGCAGTGTTTTGCTGGAAACTTAGATAAGGATCAAATAATGGGACCTCGGAGAAGTTTAATAATAACAAAGCATAGAGCTCCAACTTGAATATTTAGTTAAAACTGAAATTCCTACAATCGAGTTTCCATATTGCTTTATATTTTCCAACGATAATCTCAAAGAAGTTAATTAATAGAAACTAAAATTAAAACTACAGTTCCGAATCGCCTGCTTTCTTTCCTATATTGGAATGGAAGATATAATTAACAATTAAACTTAACACTAGGTTTAATCTAAATTTGTGGATCCGATTGCATATTAAAATTTCGGTATTTCGCTTTTTACGTTTTTCCCGGTTCTTAATTAAACGGAAAATTGCTTTTACAAATATAAAATTTAAAAGCGGTTTGTCCTTTCGTCTTCGCTTATTTAGGGGATTTTGATTCGTCTGCAGAACGGGAAAGTTAATTATACAATTTGCATAATTCTTATTCTTACGTAAATCGGCTCCCCCAAAATAAGTATCACAGGGCTTTAATTACAGGTACAATGGATTATTTTCGATTAAAATTTTTAAGCGGGATTTATTTGTACTCCGCCATTATTAAAAAAATAATGCTAATTCCTATTAGACACTTTTGATTTTTCTGTTTTGAAAGTACATCTCATCGTTCTTCTAACAAATTTTTACCTATCTTTTGAATGTTTCGCACCCTGTGTAGAGTAACTGCAAGCGTGACGTAAAATTTAATAAAATAACTAAAAGCGCTCTCAGCTACTGCTGTAACTGTTTCCGTATCATATAACGCTTTTTATTCATCATCATTAAAGATGTTTAATTACAGACGTTTAATATAAGATACCACACATTTTGTACACATTTTTACTGCTTCTAAAGCAATTTCGTTCATCTGCACAGTCGTGATACGTTGTATAGTTAAAACAGACAAAATGTATGTTTACTTTATGGATTTGAAGGGGATTTTTGCTTTAGTTTAATTTTTATAAATAACAGTTATTTACTGTTTTGTAATTGTTAATTAAATTAAATAAATTAATTAAAATTAATAATAATCAGACTTGTTAAAACTTGTTGAGAACTTCTGGATTGAAAACTGAGCTCACTGAAAACTGAGACTTAATTGCACATGTTTATGTGCAACGATTTGTGTAAACACTTATAAATAGGACCAGCCGAGCTATCGATGGAGTCAGCGATCCCAAAAATTTGTATTCGTATCATTGCGGAAATTGTATGTCGTTCATTCCGCATAGTATACCGATATACCTGACGCGAGTAGTTTTTATCTTCTCGTGTACAAAAAGAGGCGACCAGCACTGCATGGTTCCATTTTTCGATTTATCTGTTTCCAACTTAGGCTTTTCCTTTCGTGTCATATGCTTGCAAGTTAGAAAAACGTGTTATTTTCGCATTTTATTTATCCCAGTGTGTTTTTCAAAACAAAATCGTGTGCCAGTGTTAGTGGCCAATCTATTAATAATCGGGGTGGTCGTAACGAACGGATTTAACAGATCAAGAACGTTGTATGGTAAATAATGTTTATCAAAGCAATCTAGTATGAAACGCGGATATTAGTAAGTGACGCCTTGGGAATGTGTTCTTTAACAAAAGTGTCTGTCAGAAGTGTTCAACATGCCTTAAAAAGTGGTGTAGATTTAAAAAAAAGCGAAACAACTGACAGGAAAACAAATTAAATTTACAATCACGTTAGCCACAACAATAATTGTGATTTTCTTAATGCTTATAACGATCATTTCCAGAATGAATTATTAACTAAATTAAATTAATTAAAATTAATAATAATCAAACTTGTTAAAACTTGTTGAGAACTTCTGGAATGAAAACTGAACTCATTGGAAACAGGGCCAACCGAGCTATCGATGGAGTCAGCGGTTCCAAAAATGTTTATTCGTATCATTGCGATAATTCAATAGTAATTAAAAAAGTTTCGCACCTCGACTTTAAGAAACAGTATTAATAAAAGAGTTCAGGCTCTCGTAGCTTCAGAAAAATAAAATTAAAGATCGTTTTCTAACAACAGTCTGTGTCGACCGTAAGGTAACATCAATATTTTATTTTTACATGGGTTTGTTTCCGGTTCGTGAATTTATTATTTCAAACGAGCGCATATCCAATTAGTTCTTTGATTCGAGATATTTGGGGTAACAGGTTCATAATGAAACGCCGGAGGCCTCCGGTTTGCAAAGAAAAATTTGAATCGCCATCAAAGAAGTTCGTCTTAAATAATTACCTTGAAAACTTTGAAGTAGTTCGTCGACTCAGCTTTAGACTTTAGAAATAGTAAATATACTTGTCCCGGTACTTAATACAAAAAAAAATCGAGTACAAATAGATGAGGTCAAAATAATATCAGTTCTTTAAATCGATGTCTCGCGATTTAAAGAAAACAATTAGCGTATTTTCAAATACCTACCATTAATAATTATTATTGGTCTTTCAGTCCGATTATTATTTATCTTTAAACTTTCTTTAATTATCAACTTTATTTTTTTATTGTGTTAAAGGTAAGTGCATAAACTTATATACTGTTTATCAAAGATCAAAAACAAATTTATTTATATATTCTAAAATTGTTTAAACAACAATTATTTTCAAAATATGTCGAAAATTAGTAATTAATTAATTATTAATTTAAACATTTCTTTTGTGATTAAAGTATAATTCAAATATTATTTACTGTTTAAAATATAAGCAAATGAGAAATTAACTCATTATATTACAAAAATACAAAATTATAGTACAAAAATTCGACCAATGTTTAAACAAGCGCCAGAGCTCTCCTAATTGACGGATTCGAATTTTTCAAAAAGCGTTTGAAAGCTTGAGAG
>NW_019416220.1:513261-517513 GCF_000390285.2 Anoplophora glabripennis | reverse complement strand
TTTGGAGGTCTTCTTCATACATTTAGAAAGTCATCTACTGAAAGGACTTCTTGGCACAAACGTTATAAATAAACAATTTCACGGCTTAATTGCATAATAGCGCGGTTTTACGCGAAAAATCCTCTTTATACCGCTGTAACTTTTTTAAAATTATGATTGGCCAACGAAACTTTTTGGAGGTCTTCTTCTTACATTTAGAAAGTCATCTACTGTAAGGCTCAAAAGTTGGAAATAATCAAACAATTTCCCGCTTAGTTGCAAAATTCCTCCAATTTTATTTTTATACACATTTTAGATGTCTTTGCGTTTTGAATTTTACAAATGAGCCGATTTCACTCTCAGAACTAGTGCTATCAGTTGTAGAACTTTCCATCTCGTACAGTGCTAAATTCTGATAAAAAAATCAATAATTGGAATGTGGAATTCCCTACTATTAACTAAAGTAAAATTTCTCAAATAGATTATTCTTGTTAACAACACTGGATACCAACCACTATGTATTTCAGTTTCTTTAAATTGAAAAATTAAGTTTGACCCGATTTTAACCAGTGTACTGAACTCGTTATATGCACCCATAAAACTATATTTATAAAAATATAAACAAATAAGAGAACCACTACAAAGAGGCATACACTAAAAATACCGGTAAAATAAGAAATATGAAAATAAAATGTAACACAGTACGAGATGGAGCTATGGAGATTTGTGAGAGAGATGCGACTATGGCGAAGTGGGGACGCGAAGCAGCCTGCCGTTCGCCGCGCGCCGCCGGCCGGTCGAAAAATGACTTATTTTGTATTTTTATCCATATCTTGCTTATTATTGAAGCAAAAATTTTGAAGTAAACGCTGTTGTCGTTCAAATTGATGACAGAAACTTTTTGCAAGAGTAAAATTTTTCGATTAAGGCCTTCATTTTCCGGTAAATGGAGTGGGAACTAAAAAAATGTTGAATATCAGTAATATTTTTGACGTGTTCGAACCGAGGTATTCCAGTTTAAAAATTTATAATATAATTATATTATATAATAACCCGCGACGCCCACAGAAGTTAAAATAAATTAAATTTTGCACTGTACTAGTAAGGTTGTACAAAATTACTAGATAGTACTCCTAACTGTAGATGTACGAGTAGATATCGAACTTGCATCAGCCAGATTGAGAGCAGCAGCTACATACTGCCTACATTACGCCTCTCGTGTATATTGTAGATTTGAATTTAACGTTCATTGTTCAATGTTTGCAGATTACTTACTTTTGGGTTAATAAATATAAGTCTGTACGGACTCTAATCTCAAGATACAGAAGTAACAAAGACCGACTCTAGCGCCGCAGCAGCGTGCTTCATTTGTTGCTTTTTTGCACTCTTTTTTGAAAATTGAAGGAGTACGTTATTAAATATTTTACAGAAAGTATGTTTTTATAAAAAAAACTCCTGCAAAATTGTTAATTAATAGTACCAAAAAGAAACAGGAGGTACGGAGATCTTACATCTGTTTCCCATTGATACATATGTTTATAGATATAGTCTATATATCATTTTTTTGAGTGAATTGATCGTGTATAAGCTTGGCGCCAATATTGATATAGTCGATATTTCTACTTTGGCTATTTGAGCACTTGCACTCACTCGTTCTAAATACTTTGATTATCAACTAGAATTTATTTTAACATTTCATTTCAATTGTAGTTCTCAATCATTATATTATTTTTGTATATATTAAAGTATAGAATGTTGCCATAGTTTAAAAAATGGTTAAAATAAAAACTATTACGAAAGAAGAGATTTGCTAGGCAATTCTTCAAGTTTACTTAAAATATTTCACAAACGTTTGTGATTTTATACAATACTTAGACAATGAATCGTACACGCAACAAGTTTGGTTCGAATTATGTAAAGAAATCTTTCCTAATTGTAAAGAGAATACGGTAATGTCTTATCAAAAGAGATGTCACCGTAATTTTCAGTACAATAAGGATGAAATAAAAAAGGCGGTGTCAAATGCTAAACATTGTAATGACATAGGTAGTGATTCAGTCAGCAAAGAACATACTGCGGCTGAACATAATTCAGATAATGATGATATTAATTTCTTAGCTAGTAGTCCTTCAAATCTGGAAGAAAACAACACATTGGTTGAATCCAACAAGACGGGTAATAATTCTTTTGTTAACGACCTTAATGGCATAAATCGTAGTGATTCAGCCAATTGCGAAGAATTGGTTGAACATACCAATGATGATAGTGATTTCCTAGCTTGTAGTTGTTCAGATCACGAAGAAAGCAATAAAGTGGTCGAATCGAACAATACGGCTAATGATTATTCTGTTGAGGACCGTAATGGCATATTTAGTGATTCAGTCAGTAAACAACATGCAGTGACTGAACATATTATAGCTTATGATAATAGTAACTTGTTAGCTAGTGGTAGTTTAGATCACCTTAAAAATAACACAGTGGCTAAATGTAACGATACAGCTATCGAAACTTCTGTTGAAGCCTATTATGGTTTGGGCGTTACTGATTCTGCCAGCAAAGCACATGTTAATGTTAGTATTATCAGATCCAATAAACAAAACACCAATAAAATATCTTTCAGTAACACCAGTCATTGGAAATAAGATTTATCATTTGCTTTACCATCCGATTTTTGGAAACGTTACGCTCCTGAGAATGGTAAATGCAGATTAAAAAAGGGTTGGACAGATGCGTTTAATGACGTATTTGAACAAAAATATCAATTCTGCGTTTTATCTTTTCAAGATAAGCATTCCTCTTGTACTGCATTTAAGTTTGTCGTTACCGAACCCATTTTAGAGAACTCAAATATTACAATCAAAACATTTTTACAAAACGATATATATCATGATGGGAATGAGCAACACCGTAGATTTTTTAAAGGTGAAAATCGAGCTCAATTACCAGAAGAGCTATCAAAAAATTCAGCAGCAGTTGTAAAATGGAAAAGAATCGGCAAATGTGATGAAGATGTTTTAGCAAATGGAAATCTAAATAGTGTGCCGAGCTCTATTATCTTGCAAAAAATCGCAAGTGACGATAGGGCTAAAAATGATTTGGATCCGGATTATTATCATTTCATGGAGAAACTCCAAAAAATATATAGAGATTCGTACGGCAATAAAGTAATGGGCTATATACAATTTAATTCATACGATCCGCTTATGATATTTTTATTCAGTGAGGAACAATTAAAATATCTAAGCTCATTAAAATCGATTGCTCTTCATTTAGATGCAACTGGTAATATCGTAGCACAACCGAAATATACCAACCACAAGATGACGATATATTATTATGGTCTATTCATAACCGGTGAAAAGGATTTTAGTCCGTTTGAAGTTGCTGAAGCTCTCACATCATCTCACACTGAAACCAGCATTACTTTTTTTTTAAAAACATTTTTGGATAATTTCCGATTACTAAGTAGCAAAAAAATTAAGAAAGTAGAAACGGATTTCAGTCTTGCACTTTTGCACTCATCGTGTGCAGCCTTCAATGAAGAAAACCTGTATATATATATGAACGATATTTTTGATGAAACAGAAGAAGGAAAAGAACTAGACAAAGATTTGACAATACTTCATGTATGCTCATCTCATTTGATAAAAACTGTTAGAAAAAAAATAAAATCATGTTTCCCAGATAAAAAAAAACAAAAAGTTGAGCGATATGTATGTTCAATTTTGATATCGGAATTAGTTCATAGTGATTGTTTCGATACAGCTAAGATACATTTTGAAAATCTAGTTAGAATTTATGGCTCGCCGAATGAAGATGTAAATATTCATGATTTGATTGGTGATAACGATGATGAAGTTACACGTTTAAAAGTCGAAGAACATGAAAGTATTTTAGATGAATACAAAGATGATGACAAAGATAATAATATAGTGAACACAAATATAGAATTAACAAAAGGTAAAATGAAATCGTCATTATATTACCAAAAGTTTAATCAGTTCAAGGATGCTACTCTGAATAACATGACGACTACTTCAGTACCAAATAAATATTATAGTCAAGATTTAATTAATTATCTCATAAATTATTTGATGGTGTATTTTTCTGTATGGTCGGCAGCAGGAATAGCGTCACGATTTGGCATATTAAGAGAAAGTAACGCTACTGCGGAAAACGCCTTTAAAATTTTAAAACACCAAGTCCTTAATTTAGAGGAAAATCTCCTTATTCCACGATTCATACAGAAGAACGAAGTAATAATTAAAGCTAA